>NW_007256303.1:413658-428034 GCF_000164805.1 Carlito syrichta
GCCGGGGCGTTCTGCGCTGGGCCCTCCAGCCCCCGCGCGCTCCTGCCCCAGGGTCCTCCCACGGGCCTCGGCCCCGGGCTGCGGCTGTGGCGGCCAGCCGCTGGCCAGGGCTGGATCCGTGGCGGCCAAGCCGGGGCGCAGGCCGGGGCCCTGGGGGCGGTGAGTTTGCCTCGGGGACTCCGCACAGAACTCCTGACGCAAATTCGCCCAGGCATCGCGTCTCCCGCTTTTGCGTGTACTTGGAGTCCCGCGAGGGGACGCGGAGTGGCGGCGCCCCAGCCCAAGGCCCACCTGCCGGGCGGCGCCCGCCTCCCCGGGGCCCGCCCGGAGCCTTCGCGCGGTCCCACCGCGTCGCTCTCTTTTGGGTGCCGAACTCGCATGTGACGTCTACACCCGCTGCTGACTAGTTCCCAGGCGCTGGAGCAAGCTTCCCTGCAGTTGCCCCTCGCTTCCCGTCTTCAGGGCCGGGGGCCGGCCGCAGGGCCCACGTGGTGCTGCGCGCTGAGCTGGCTCCCCGGCTGTCCCCCCGCCAGCTGCCCCCTGGGGCTGAGGCTGAGTCGTGGTGAAGGTGCGAAAGCGGAGAGGACCTGCAATGCGTGACTGCGCTTCCCTCAGGCTTGTGTGTTTTGAGTGAAAACGGCCGCCTGGCTTGCGGACCGGTTGCAAAGGAGAGCCCCTCTCCGTTTAAAGCAGCCTTGGGAGTCGGGATTGTGCTAGAGCCTGGGACCACCCTGGGGTGTAGGAGCCTGTGAAAAGGAAGCCCCTAGCACAGAGGCCCCCGTCCGCAGAGCTCCTGTGCTCCTCCAGTGGGCGTGTGCTCACGTCCCCTGTGGCCAAGTGTGAGGATCACAGCGCCCGTCTTGCCCTTGTGGCATTTCGTGTTGAGGTTTCCTGTAAGGTCAAGTCACCTTCCCAGAGGGAAGAGGTTCAGCCTGGGACACTGACTCCAGGCCCTCCAGCTCTGGCCGTGGAGGGCACGTGTCCTGGTGGGACGACGTGTCCTTCCTGGCATTGCGGTGTGCTCTGAAGATGCCTCTCCAGCCTTGCAGGGTCCGACAGAGGCCTGAGGTTCAGGCTAGGCCACGTGCATGCCTCACGAGGACGAGCTGGCTGATGGGGCATGTGGCAATGCCGGCGGTTTCATCTCCCCCATCCACCCATCCCCTGTGGTACTGCCCTGGACCCCCTGGCCTGTTTGAATTCTCGCGGCTGAGCCACTCTGAGGGGCCACGCTGTAAGAGCTGGTTCCGCACTGTCTGATGGTGAGGTGACCCCTCCGCCGTCTCCCTTCACGTGGAATGAACCGCTGGATTAAGTGGTTATAGTCCTGGAAGGTAATCAGGAAAGTGCACAGAATGGAGTCCTGGAGTCAGAGTCTAGAAAGGCAGTGTGGGGTTCTGGAGAGCCCCTTCAGAGGCTCATGCCTTCAGCAAGCTGTGCTACCTCTTCGAGCCTCCATTTCCTCGTCTGTAGAGTGGGTGTGATTATAGCTCCCTTACAGAACTGAAGCAAAAATGGAGATGATTGTGTCAAGTGCTTTGCGCATAGAGAGCATGTGCTGAAAATATGCTAGTAGCTACTGTTGTTGTAGTTCTGTGGCTAATAACTCAGGCCCAGTTTTTAACAATCAAGACCCCGAAACAAACAAAACAACCTAAGTGAGTTGTAGTGTCATAATCCAGCGATACATAGATTGTCAAGGAGCCTTGATGAACATCTTTAATTAATAGATAAGCTGATCTATAATTTCCTTATATTTTATTTATTTATTTTTGAAAGCAGGATTTATTGAGAGGACAGAAACGCTCCCACAGTGGGAGGGGACCCGAGCGGGTTGCCCTAATTTTCTTATATTTTAATCACCAGTCATTTATTTGTATATGAATATTGATAAGTGCTTTAACCTGTGTTCGGGTGCATAGTGGCTACCACTGTCTATACTTAGATTAGATAAACTATTAATTAAGCTCAGCTGCAAACGGAGACCCCAAATGACAGTGGTTTAAATAAGTGTTACACTCGCATGTCCTTGTATAGGGAAGTCCCCAGGTGGCCAGGGCATGGGCATCCATGGCTACCAGTGGCCAGCTTCTAGCGACCTTCATGACTGCCTTCTTGGCACAGACCTTCTACCTGCATGACCGTCTTACGGTGCCACACTGGCAGTTGTGATTCGGAAGCACACTACTGCCTGTCTATGTGCCACACCCCTTAAGAAAAGGCATAGCGTTCCAGCAGGCCTGCACGTGCCTATGTTCTTGAGACTTAGCAAAGGAAAGCAAATTCCCTTGTCTCCTATACACTCCCCATGAAGTCTCTTCAAAGAACCCCTGACCCCCTGCAGACTGCACTCAGCTGAGAGAAACGAATCCCCATTCGCTCCCCTTTTTCAGTTGTTGTAGAATTTTAAATAGAGCAGCCGTGTAGCTATAAGCCTTGCAATTTATGTAACTTTCTTTTTTGCATGTTATAACTACTAGTCAATCGTGGTGAATACTGTTTTACTTTGTAATAGTCTCTGCTGACTCCCTTACTCTATGGCAAGCTTGATCAACTCTTCAGTTTGGTGTTACTGATAACACGTGAGCTACCTCTTGGTAGCCGGTGCCGGAAAATGGGGACAATAAATACGGTTAGCAAAATGCAATCGTAACTTGAGTTCTATACAATGCTCTGCCAGTCGCATAGTCAATGTTTAGGTACCAGCAACCCTAAACTTATAGAAACGGACTGTGAAACCTAAGTGGTGAGCAGACCTGTTTCAGAAAGGCCAGAAACCAGGTGTCTCCCTGAATTTGAATTCAGAAATAAACTTCTTTCGGCCAGTTCCCTGTCTCTCGATGGACAGCGTTGAGAGATAGCAGCCAAGCGTTTATTTGGACTGTAACATTTGGAGCACCAGAGTTGATGTCTCTTCCATGCAGAAGGAGGAAGAAAGGGTTGGTGCAGAAAGCTCTCCTTTCCTGTACCCCTCCCCCCGCATAGATGCCATGGGCTGTTGGTGAGACTTGGACACGCGTTTTCATGGCTGAGCACAATGCCCCGTTGATTGATGTAGAAGCTCTGGTGATAAAGAGGGCACAAGAGGTGCTGGGATGTTGGTTAGGCTATTGGAAGTATGCAAGTATGCAGCACGGATATTGGACAGGCGTCGCCCTTTGGAGAATCTGGTGGCAATAACTGTAGTGGTGCGTGTGTGTGTGTGTGTGTGTGTGTGTGTGTGCGCGCGCGCAAGTGTTGGAGAATAGCGGTTGGTAGGTAGAGAGAATGTGGTAATCACATGCTTCTTGGCGAGCAACTGGCTTGAGGGAGTTCAAATCAGTAAGACAGGCCTCCAGAAACAGTAGTCCTCTGGGTGTGCAATTGGAGCCGCAGTGATGTCTCTACCTGGGTCTGGAAACAGCTCATGTGAATGGTTATGTTTAACTCCACAGCCGTCCTGAAAGGTAAGAAGAGTAGCCATGCTTAGGACCACTCCATCCGTGAGAAAGTCGGGGCTTGGAATGATAGCCCCTTGCCCAGACCTCTTGCCAGGGAGCGCAGAGTGACGCCAGGCCTGGCTGTGCTGAGCCCGCACGGACCCCTCATGGAGACAAAATGAGAGACTGAGGATAGGTTCCATGCCTTGTGTAAAAAGTGTGATGTTATTTTCCCAACAGGATTCGTAAAGGGGGGGGATGATCGGGTTCCACAAGCAGCAGCGTCGTGATGGTAAGCCCTCTGCCCGGTCAGATGAGGCCTTCACCACTTCCCAGCCATGTGCACCTGGGAGGGAGGTGCCGCGTCACTGTCCTCATCTGTCCTGGGGGCTGGTCGCAGAACTCCCTCCCAGGGAAGTTGTGAAGCTAAGGAATAAAGCACGGCGGCTGGGCACTAACGGGAAACAGGAGCTCTTGCTGTTTTGGGCATTCCGCGGCGGAGAGGCTTACCTGGAAGTCTTACCCCTCACACCAACGCTGACTAAGATGGCTGACCACGAAAGCAATCCAGAGGAAACCCAAGCTTTCTGTAAAGTAGCAATAAGAGTTAGGTGCATAAGGAGAGGAGAGTGTGTGTTGTCAGTAGCCGCAGACCACGAGGCGGCTGAGAGCAGAGTGCTGTTGTGGTCTGAGTAACTCTCAGCTGCTCCCCTTGATACCAGTAAATCAGAGGGGCAGGGAACTAGCAGAAAGAAGTTTATTTCTGACTTCGAATCCAGGGAGCATCCGGACTCGAGGCCTTTCTGAAATGGTTCTGCTTACCCTCCAGGCCTTTACGGTTCACTTTTATAAGTTCAGAGTAGTCAGTGCCTGTACATTAGCCACGTGACCAGCAGGGCACTGTATAGAACTTGAGTTTCAGCTGGTAGTAACATTTTTTCGGTCCAGACTTCCTGGTGCCAGGTATCAGAGGTATCTCCTAGCTGTTCTCAGTGGGGCCCTGCAGAAGCATTCATCAAGCTTGCCAAAGAGTAAAGGGAGTTTACAAGGCCTAAGGCGTCATGCATTATGCAAAAGTTACACAAATAGCAGAACTTATGATTATATTGGTAGAAAAGTTACACAGATCACAGGGCTTACGATTATGTGGACACTCTATTATTCAAATTTGTAACCACTCAGAATAAGGGAGTAAATGGAGATTGGCATCTTTCAGTTGATGGGCATAGACTGTAGAGAAGTCAAGGATCCCCTGAAGCTACTTACTGAGAGTTCGCAGGAGATAAGGGGAAGCCACCTTTCATCAGCTCTCGGGAATATTGTTCAGGAATGGACAGGTGCGCTTGTGCCCTTGCAATGCCCTTCTCTAGGGACTGTGACCATTCGGACAGACATCAGAGGGTCTCAGGGTCAGTGTGAGATGTGCAGGGCCCTCTTGCTGGGTCCTCCGTCCTCAGCTTCACCCCGCAACACAGGTCCAGGGCTACCCAGCAAACCCAGAGCGCCCAGTGAGTCTTATGCAAAAATACCTCCAACAGGAAAGGACGTGTTTGTGACCTGTGAAACCAAGATGGAAGCCTATTCTGTAAACAGATCCCCCAGCTCAGGGCGCTAGGGATCTCCGGTCCTGTCAGTCAGGGGCTCAAAGAAATGCAGGAGAGCAGGGATGCCACACCAGGGAAAGCGCAGGAGGAAGAGAATCCATCACAAAAACTGTTCCCAGGTAAGAAGCAGGTAGAGGCAAGCCAACCTGGTGCGAGCTGGAGCTTTGACCTAGAGGACGACTCTGGGGAAATCACATCAACTGCAGAGCACGACAGGGAGAGGCGGGTGGCTAGAGAGGGCAGTTCAAGTGGAAAACAGACAGGAGCAGTGGAGGGCTCAGGGAAACTTCTGGAAAAAAGTGAACAAAGGAACCAAAAATAAATAGGACATATACTATTGCTTTGATCTGAAGCTGTCATTAATTTCAAGATGCACTGTTGATTTAAAAATTGCTTTTGGGGGAATCTAAGGAAACACTATATTAAATGAGTGTGTCACTTATGCTTCTCAACTTGAGAAAGATTGAGATATAAAAAAGGTGTATCTTCTAATTAAAGATATGTGGAATGAGATGAAAACCTTTCCAAAACTAAAAAAAATCTGAATTGGAAGATCAAAAGTCTCAACGTGTTCCAGATAAAAAAGGAAGAAAGTAGACACCTCTCTCTCTCTAGCTTGCTCTCGCTTTCACACACACATACACATACACACACACACACACACACACACACACACACACACACACACACACACGGAGGGTGGGGCGGGAGAGAGAGAGGGAGAGAAAGAGAGAGTGAGAGAGTGAGAGAGAGACATGGTACTACTTAAGGATAAAGAAAAAATATCCAGACAGGAAAAGGGAAAAAAATTATGCCAGTTGCACAAATTATCTTAACAGCATCAGATTCTGGATCACCATGGCTCAGTCTAAGAAGCGTGCAGCCACGTTCCATAGGCGGCTTGTGCTATGCTTCTAGTGGGCAGCACGGATCTAGATTGCTGCAGACGGCACGTTGAAAAGATACCAGAAAGACATCCTCGGTTATGCGAAGCCTCCATATGTATGACCCAAGCCCTTGCCCCTGCCTTTGGAGGGCCACCATCCTCCAGGGGCTTATGAAGGTTAGGATGCGGCAGACAGGGTGAGGGTCGAGAGGCGCAGGGAGGCGCAGCAGCACTGCCGGGGCTGGCAAGCCGGAGGTGCGCGCCGGCAACCGAGAGATCTGAGTAGATTGCAGAGAATTGCAACACACAAAGAGGTTCAGAAAGAAAAGTTTATTTAAAAGTAAATTAAAGAGAGAAAGGGAAGGAAGGAAGAAGATTCACCTCCCCAAGGTGGGGGAGGGGGACCAAAGCCAGGAAGCGTGGCGACAGCCATGGCTCAAAGAGCACGTGGCCACACCAGAGTCTAGCACGGCAATGGCCGCTGGTTGCTTGTGGTTGAGTCCTTTTAACCCTTCCCCTCGACGGGGGAAAATCACTAAGGTGATTGGCTGGTGGTCTGCTTCCACGTCATCACCAAGGGGCAGGCAAGCGCAGGTACTGATGTCAGGTGATGGACAGCAGGCAGATGGGTGGGTCAGTCACACGATTGCTGCCACGGTGGGGCTTATTCATGTCACACCAGTCACAAGGGCTGATTAGGTTAACCCGGAGGGGGGTGGTGATTCCTGCAAGAGACTGGTTAGACACTTGCAATTCGCAAATTCCTTGACCAGAGGTGGGGTGGTCATTTGGGCTGTCCTGATCTTGTATCTGAAGGAGATTTGCCTAGGGGGGGTGGGATAGGCTGCTGTTTGTCCTGCAGTAGAATGTCTGAATGCTTTCTAATGGTTACACTGAGGCACGAAGACAAAAGAATAAGCTAAGTTTCTTCTAGGCTTCTATAGGTACCTTTCTATTAAAAGTGCAGAGCTCAGGGTCCGCCAGAGCTGTTGAATACAAGTCTGCATTTTAGCTAGATGCCCAGGTAATGCTTACACACATGAAAGCTCACAAAACACTGTCTCGCTCAGTCACTTCCCTGAGGCACCACAGGGAGTCACCGGCCCAGAGCGTCCAGTTGGTGTGCCTTGCGAGGCGACCAGGGGCATGCTGCCACACTGATCTCTTTAGCCTGGGGCAGAGAGGGAAGGCTGAGGGCCTTGGCTGAGGGCCTAGAGGCCATTGCCATCTTCTCTGAGCTGCGTGATCTGTCATTGGGCTGTCCACCCCAGCAGCCACTCACGACCTGTGGCGACTGAGCTTTTGAAATGTGGCTGCTCTGAGCTGAAGGCGCTACAGAAGAAAATACACACCTGATTGTGAGGACTTAGTATGAAAAAATTAAAATATCCTGTCAATAATTTTATATTGATTATACCCTGAAATGGCAATACTTTAGATATATTGGGTTAAGTACAATAAACAAATTCATTTTATCTGTATCTTTTTCCTTTTGTCAATGTGGCTACTAAAACATTTAAAATTATGTGGGTGGTTTGCGTTATACAAGGGAGGACCCCAAAAAACTTCGAATTATCTTTCAGAGGGCAGGCCCCTTGGAGTCCAGGCTTCCCCTGCTAGGTGAGGGTTCTAGGAACCCATCAGCATCCATGTCCCAGCTAGCATTGTCCTGAGAGGCTGCGTTCCGTTTCAGTGGATTTGGGTTGGTTTTTTTTTGCCCATTTCCTGTTGTCCATTTACGAGCACACCTGCTCACACTGCACTGAGTGTTCAACAGTTTTTGACCCAAACCAGCAGGACCCCCATGCCCTGCCTGCCCTATTTACCCCATCTCACCCCAGCAACGCTTTTTTGTCTCCCTGGATGAAAAAAGTCCTCAAAGGGAACATTTTGCTGACATGGAAGAGGTGAAACAAAAAAAGTCAGAAGTGTTAAAAGGCGTCAAAACTGATGAGTTGAAAAACTGTCTTGAGCAGTGGAAAAGGCATCTCGATAAGTGTATTCCACCCAACAGAGAGTCCTTTGAAGCTGACGGAAATGTAAACATGTAAGAATAAATACATGATTTTTTATTTTAAAAAACTGTGGGATTTGGGGTCCTCCCTCTATTTCTGTCAAACAGTGCTGATCTGGGTTGCTTTGGATGACAAAAAGAGGAACCAGAATAAAAATTCCTAAAATGGACATGAACTTGCAGTGCACATTAACTCTACTTAAGCTAAAAAAAAACCTCTACTTAAGCTAAACTCGAAATAACTGTGGTGTTGTGATCATGAAGCAACAATTATACGTCTTGAAAGAGAAGCTTCAGTATAAACGTCCCTAAAGTTTTAAAGTCATCTCGACAATAGACTGGGCAACTCCTCTTGCCTCTATAAAACACAGACAAAAAAAGAGGAGGAAGAAAATGCAAGCAGATGAATTTTATCTTTCGCAAGTAGGAGTCATAAATGCCATTTCATTTCTAAGGCCGATACACTTGGAAATACAAGCTAAAATATTATATTTATAAATAATTGTTCTTAATTTGCCCTAAGTACACATTTGAGATATTTTGGCATCAGATGTGCTATATGTACCCACATACTTATGTGAGCATGAACCTTCCAAGTGAATGACTGATGGGGGGAAATGGAATAAAACGAAAACGTAATACGTCAAAAAAGCTAAACAAAGCAAATAACAGGAGAATGCAAAATAGAGATGACAGACACTCACAAGTATATTTTAAATGCAAAATAAGTCCTTCTCTTAAAACAAATCACAGATTGAATAAAAAAGCCGAATCTTAGCCACTCGTTGTCTACCAGAGATATATCTAAAATGAAAGAGATTTGGTAATCGCCGTTAGATTGCTTGGAAAAGATACAGCATCCAATAGAAGGCAGGAGCCATGATGTCATATCAGATAATGTTGAGGCCAATAAAAATACCTTAAATGGGGCATGGTGCATGCTTTTTCTCCATCCCTCCCTTCCTTTTCTGCATCTATTTTTTTCTCAACCAAAATTAATCGAGGGCCAGCTACTAACCAGGCATCCGTAGAGACACAGTGAGCCAAAGAGGACAGTGGTGACACAAAGTGTGGTCACAGGCCATGTGGTAATGGTAAACAAATTATGCACATGCCCCACAATGATGATATCACATCACCAACCTTATGAAATAACTAGCACAGTGCAAAAGCTGCAAGAAGTGAAAGAGAATAGATGAAAACACCTTTGCAGGGGAAATGTTAGTTCCCAAGAGATTAGAGAGGCAAAAATAAGTAAGCGTGAACGAATTGGCTAAAAACGAACTGGACATCACCAGGAGAAAATTTAAGTATCTCAAAAATTGAGTGATAAAAAGGTAAACTGAGGCGAGGTGGGCCAGTGCTGGTACCATGGGAATAATGCAAGGTTGCAACCAAGTAAGAAATAGAAGGAAGTCAAGGGGGCGGACACTCAGGGGCAAGTGTGGCCTGAGGGGCCAAGAGCTGGGTATATTTAAGGGCCTTTGGGGTAAGGAGGTTTGGGCCCTGGGGTGTCTGGGCCAAAAAGAATGTCCAGGGCTGCTCTTTGATGCTGATTGCAGCCACGTGAGTCTTGGGTCGTGGGCTGGATGGGAGGAGACAAGGGGAGGGGTTTTTCCTGCCAGAGACCTGTCAGTCATTTCCAATCCACAACCTCCTTAGCAAAAAGGCGGTGGTAACAAGGAACCTGAAATTTTCTTACAGATTATTATGCTAAACCATGGATTGAAAGGTTGGGCTGTCCTGCTCTTGCCTCTGATGGAGATTTGCCGAGGGGTTGGGGTAGACTGCCGCTTGGCCTGCAGTAGACTGTCTGACCGCTCCCTAAAACCTGCTTATTGGAAATTTATCTATGTCTAACCTGTGCTAGATTCAAAGCGTGTCAGAGGTAAAGCTTAAGCAAAAATGGTTACACTGAGGCAAAGAGACTGTGCTACAGTAAGTTGATTCTAGGTTTCTACAGGTACCTCCTTTCAGGAACAAAGGGAAGATAAGGGCAGAAAAACTGAGAATTAAGACAAAGGAAAACAATAGCATTGATGAATACATGCAAAATGGCTTTTGGGGAAAGCTCACGGTAAAAAGGACCATCTGCTAGTTCACACAATCCAGAAAAAGAAATCACAACAAATGCCTGCTACTAGGGAGGAGAAATGAGACGTACCCCTGGAGGGTGAGAAAAGTGACTCCTAAACAATTGGAAGCCAGGATGAAATGAAAATGAGGGAAGAAAACCCGGATGCCAACTGCCAAATCTCACCGAAGCAGCAGCAGAGAACCTGAGTGGCCCGTGACCTGAGAGAGCTGAGGACTGCTGGGGCTAGCACGTTGGCCCTGCCCGGCTCAGGGGTAATTTCTCTCCAAACTTCCAACGTTTCGGCAGAACTGACTCCTGCGGTTGAGAGACCAGCGGCACACCTGGAATGTGCGGAGAACAAAAGTTGATTAACAGCCGGGCTCGGTGGCTCAGCCTGTCATCCTGCGCCTTTGGGAGGCTGAGGTGAGTGGATTGCCTGAGCCCGCGGGTTCGAGACCCGCCTGGGCAACTTGGCGAGACCTCATCTCCACAATAAATCAAAAAATCAGCCGGGCGTGATTGCGCATGCCTGTAATTCTGGCTACTCGGAAGGCTGAGGCGGAAGGATCGCCGGAGCCCAGCAGGTGGAGGCTGCGCTGGCCGGGAGCGGCCACTGCACTCCAGTCTGGGCGACCGAGTGAGACTCCAACTCAAAAACAAACAAAAAAAAAGTTGATTAACACCGTGGGGGGCTAATGCCTAAGTCCTGGGCCCCGTGTTCTTCTTCTTCCTCTTTTTTTTTTTGGTCAAGGCGTTTGTGGATTGCGAATGTCTGACGAGTCTCTTGAAGGAAAGCCCCTCCTGGACATCATCTTCTTGTGAGTTTTGCCTTCTCTCAGGTTCACGTTTCTGCGTACATGCAGTTTGCATTTTTGTGTGCATGCCATATGGCTTGGGTGGTAACCAGGCTTAAGCAAGCTGTGTACAAAAGCGGATACTGGAGGAACAAAAATGGTTGGGCAGGGCCCCCCTTCCTCCCGGCCATTGTTAGGGCCCTTTTGGCTTCCTGCAGCTGGCTTGCCAGTTCACCAACAGCCGGTAATTCCCCTGACACTTAAAATGCCTGGGAACAAAGAGAAGGCGGAAACGAGATGCTTCCCAGCAGGCTTTTTGAATCCAGCCCGACTGACACACGACAGAGGGCTCAGACATAATGACAGGCACTCTTGCTATGGTTCGAGGGACACTCGGCTGCTTTCGTGGATACCAGTAAGTCAAGGGGCAGGGAACTGGTAGAAAGAAGTTTATTTCTGAGTTTGAATCCAGGGAGCCGAACTCGAGGTCTTTCTAAAACAGTTCTGCTCATCCTTTAGGCTTTTACGGTTTCCTTCTCTAAATCCAGAGTTAGTGCCTCTATATTAGCCACGTGACCAGCAGAGCATTGTATAGCACTTGAGTTGCCGCCGCATTTATCAGGGGTTAGAGGTATCTCATAGCTTTTATCCGTCGGGCCGGCAGAAGCGTTCATCAAGTTTGCCATCGAGTAAAGGGAGTTTTCAAGGCCTAAGACATCATGCATTGCACAAAATGTATGCAAATCTCAAAACTATGATTGAAAGCCAGCCAGCCACGAGGAACCCACCCCCTCCAAAAGCTAAGCCTAGGCGTGGCACCCACCTAAAATGCTCCCGCCTAAGAAGGCGCCAGGACAAACTAACATGGAGGCTCGGACAAGGCTCTCCGGGTTCTTCTTCCACAACAAAGCCCACCGTTCCCGTGCCCGCGAAACCCCCTGCCAATCCCAAAAATACCTCACTTGCTGACCAATAGGTAACCGACAAGTCGCTTTAAATTTCTATAAAACCTGCCACACCCCTGCCTCCATGCTGCAATCTGATTCTCAGGTTCTGTAGCCACCGTGCTCACCCCCAATAAATCTCTTGGCCTTAAAGGGTGTTGAGTCTCACTGCGCGCCACCGTCTTTCAATGATTGCATGGATATAAAAGTTATACAAATCACAAAGCTTACGAATACGCTGATACCATATTATTCAAACTCATAGACACTCAGAAAAAGGGAGTAAATGGGGATTTGCTTCTTTCAGTTGACAGGGAAGTCAAGGATCCCCTGAAGCTACTTACTGGGAATGCATCGGAGTTTCAGGACGCTCAGTGATGTGCTCAGGAGCATGCCTGAACACTTGAACCCTTGCTATGCCCTTCTCTAGGGGCTGTGGCATTATGGGCGGACATTCTCACCTTTGACAATGACGCACAATTCCTGGATCAAATATGAGCAAGTGGAATCCGACAATGCTTAAAAGGAGTTACAGGATGACTGAGTGGCATTTATTCTGGAAAAGTAGAAATGGTTCCATACTAAGAAAGCTAATAAATTATTCGCTAGCATTCTGTTAATCAAGTTCAACATATGGTCAGATTTGAAAAGAAGCATATGTGATCACCGTAGTAGATGCTGAAAAGGCATTTGGCAAAATTTAGGAGCCATTGTGATTTTCTTACATCTAAGGTTAAAACAAGAAGAAGGAAATGCTTTAACATGATTAGAAATTGTGCCAGCATAACATGCTTACTGAGAAAAACACTTAATATATCACCATTAAGTTAGGAACGTTGTCCATATCATTATTAAACATTGTTGTCCATGTTCTGGTCAGTGTAATAATGTAAGATACATACATTCAGATAGAAGGCACAATTATTATTTCTATTTAAACTGAGAGTAAACTAGAGAAGTCTAAGCAAGAAGACAAGAAAGTTCAGCAAGGTGGTCAGCACAAATGATCATTTAGTACCTTGAGCGGAAAGAAAAGATTCCATCTGTGATAGTGACAAAAGATGGTACAAGACACCCAAGACTGTGCATAGTCATAGTACCTCAGGTGCTAACAAATCGGCGCCAACAAAAGCCCTCAGGGGGAAACGGACAAAACTCTAAAGTGCGGAGTTCACAGAGGAACACAATTCCCGATCTCACTGGCCATGATCGCAGAGCACATTCCGGAGCCTCGAGGTGTGGACCCCCCTCCCCGCCGTTGGGACTCCAAAACGCGGAGTGTGTGCGGAGAAGGTGGGGAACCGGGGACTACCACGTGTGCTTGACGAAACACAGGGATTCGGCACAGCCTTGTGTGCAATCGTCTAGTGTCGACAATTTCAGGCTAACCCCGATTGACTTTAGATGCACCTTCCTTTGGCCAGGAATGTCCATGCCTAGCATGGACTTCTGTGAGTGCTTGCCCTCCTGTGCAGTGCTGCTTTTTGCAACACTGTTCAGTAATGTGAAAAACTGCAAGTAACTGAAATATTCGTTGATAGAGAATTAGTTGGACAAATTATGGTTCGTGGACTTTCAGGGGTACTTTGCAGTTGTTAAGAGGAATGAGACAAGATATAAGAGGGATTTTAAAAATATTTAGCAATGACTAGACATTGGCCAATCAGAATGGATGTCGGTTTCAACCAGGAGGATCAATCCAATCTGTGCTCATTTCTAAGGACTTCCAAATAGTTAAATAAGGAAGTAGATTAACAGCTAATATGATTATTGATGAAGTATAAAGGAGATAGATATGTTTAAGAAAAATATTTGAGCCAATAATTGTTTTTGATATTCAAAAAATAATACCAGGTAGAATAATGCAGATTATGTCATAATGCCAAGCTTGTATAATTGTTTAGTGCAGGTTTGGCAACCTGCTACCAAGTAGTTTTATTGGAACACAGACACACAGGGCCAACTCAGCTGTTAGATACGGTTTAGGGCCCATAGTATTTTTGGAAACCCATGACATGGTTAGTTTCTTTTAAAAATCAGAAGAAGTAGGGTGTGGTGGCTCACACCTATTATCCCAGCACTTTGGGAGGCAGTGGCGAGAGGATTGCCTGACCACAGGGATTTGAGACCAGCCTGGGCAGTCTGGTAAGACCTCCTCTCTATAATAAATCAAAAAAATCAGTTGGGTGTGATGGCATGTCTCTGTAGTTCCGGCTACTTGAAAGACAGGTGGAAGGATCACCTGAGCCCAGCAAGTCAAAGCCTGGGTGACAGAGTGAGACTCCAACTCAAATTAAAAAAAAATCAGAAGAAAAAGAAATGAACATTTAGGGCTAAAAATATTTAAATTTTTTTCTCACACCAGGCAAAAAGTATCAACTTTTAGGACTCACAAAGTTTGTGAAATTTTGCCTAAAACAGAAAAAAAACACCATAAGTATCTAAAGTTATATAAAAAATAATTTTAATGTATGTATTCTGGTGATTCCCAGAGGCAAGAGTTCCTGCAGCCTCCAAAGCATGTGACTCAGCCTCTAATCCCGCACCTTTGGGAGGCTGAGGTGAGTGGATTGCCTGAACCCGTGGGTTCGAGACCTGCCTGGGCAGCGAGACCTCATCTCTACAATAAATCAAAAAA
>NW_007256303.1:428054-430899 GCF_000164805.1 Carlito syrichta
AATCCAAAAAAAAATCAGCCGGGCGTGGTAGCGCATGCCTGTAATTCCGGCTACTCGGAAGGCTGAGGTGGAAGGATCGCTGGAGCCCAGCAGGCGAGGCTGCGGTGGCCGGGAGTGGCCACTGCACTCCAGTCTGGGCGACAGAGTGAGATTCCAACTCAAAAAAAATAAAAAATAAAAAATAAAGCATGTGGCTGCCCCTACAAGGGCAACAGTAAACTGTGAGTCTCTCCGAGACGTCTGACCTACTGAGCCTAAAATAGTTGCTTTTTAATTTGCAGGAAGTTTGGGTGACCCTGGCTTGCTGCAGTAGCACTCATGGTATTGAACCAAGTTATCTCTATGAGCTGGATTTTATTTTCATTTGTTCCCACCTAGACCATGGCACTCTCAAGACAAGAGTTCCAGTCTTGAATTTTTCCCACTTCGTGGCCATTTGTTATAGGGTGTCAACCACGCCATCAGTTCCAACCTTTAAGAGATGGAAAATTACAAAATAACCAGCGTTCATATGAAATTGTCTTCAAACCAGAAATGAAGAAAAATGAAGGAAAGGGGAAGTTTTAAGGGGAAAAAATAACGTATCTCCAAATAACATGCCCTCTTCTCAGACGACAGGGGCAAACCAGCATCTGCTGGCTGGCGAGACCGTCATGCGGGGACGGCCCAGCAGGTGGCAGTGCGGATAATAGAGTTCCTGTACTCTGAGGCCTGTGTTTAATCTCGGTGGCATCCAAGTCCCAATCAAGTGAGAACAGCTCACAAGTTTGGGACACGACTTCTGAATGACTCTTGAATTCTTCGCCTTCATAGTACGATGGGGATATTGCGCTGAGGCCTCCGTTTTGATTGCATCTTGATTTTCAATTCAGGCAGCTTGCATTCAGTGCATGTAGATTCTGATGCCTTTGTGCACAGGGAAAACTTCTGGAAGAATATTCCAACCCGGTAGGAGCTTTTTTCCTGTAGGGAATGAGAATACGCGTCAGCTGAAGCCCGAGGGTGGAGCACGGAGGAAGCAGGCCTTGCAGCTAGGAAGGAGTACTGGCGTTGCCTGGAATTGTGACTGGCATTGTGAGTGGCACTGGGATCGTGAAGCAGGCAGGTCAAGTTGGTTTTGTTATTACTTCTGAAGGCTCTGTGCACCCCTTTACTGCCGGTCCGGACTATTGCCACAGCCCTGCCCTCGTTGTATCACACTTACAATAATGTAATTTATCATCCAAATTGGGCCCTTAAAAAATCAACCTTTTGGAGGTATAGTTGACATATTAATACAATATAACGCATCCATTTTAAGTGTACTGTTAGAACTGGTTCGGCAAATGTGTATTTCCATGTAGCCATAACATAGAGTTTCCATAGAGTTTCCATCATCCCAGAAAAGGTCCCTCCTGCCCAAGCAGAGGTTCTAAGTTCACAGCAAAAGAGGGTGAGAAGCACTGAGTTCCCATATCCCCCGCCCCAAACACACTCAGCCCCTCTGTTGTTCATATTCTGCACCAAGGAGGTCCATCTGCACAACCGAGGGACCGACACTCACACAGCATTATATCCAAACGCCGTAGTGTATGTTAGGGTTTGTTCCTGTAATGCGTGCTTTGTGTATTTTGACAAGTGCATAACAACATGTGTCAATATGAGAGTATCATACAGAATCCTTTCAAAAAACCCTCTATGCTCCTTCCAGTCATCCCTCCCTACCTCCCGACCACAGATTTTTTTTTTTTTTAGTTGGAGTCTTACTCCGTCACCTAGGCTGGAGTGCAGCTCACGGCCACCCCAGTGTCAACCTGCAGGGCTCTGGTGATCCTTCCACCTCAACCTTCCAAGTAGCTGGAACTACAGGCGTTCGCTACCACGACCGGCTTGCTTGCTTATTTGTTTGTTTGTTTATTTATTTTACAGAGGCGATCCCAACAAGTTGCCCAAGCAGGTCTTGAACCCACGGGCTCAGGCAATCCACTTGCCTCAGCCTCTCAAAGTGCTGTGCTGGGCTTACAGGCTGAGCCACCGAGGCTGGCCTTTTCAGTATCTCCATAGTTTTGTCTTTTCCAGAATGCCATATGGTGGAACAAATATAGGGTATAGCCTTTTCATATAGGTCTTTTACTTGGCAAGATGTATTTAAGTTTCTTTCATGGCTTGCCAACTCATTTTGCTTCAGTGCTAAATAAAGGCATTAGCACCACAGACTCTGTGGCCTGAATGTACGACAGACTGGGGGAAAAAAGTTAGCAAAAGTTAGTTCTGGCAATTATGAGTGAGGTTACCATAAACATCCATGTGCAGGTGCTTGTGTGGACATAGTTTTCAACTCTTTGGGGTAAATACCAAGGAGCCTGATTGCTGGCTTGTATGGTATGAATGTGTCTAGTTTTGTAAGAAACAATCAAACTGCCTTCCGAGGTGGCTTTACCATTTTGCATTCTCATCAGCAGCAGATGAGAGTTCCTGTAGCTTTGTATCTTAACCACCTTTCGGGATTGTCGGTGTTTTGGATTTTCACCATTTTAATAGGTGTGTGATAGTATCCTAGTGTTTTAATTTGCAATTCCCTAATGACACATAATGCTAACCACCTATTCACATGCTTATTAGCCGTCTGCATATCTTCTTGGGTGAGATGTCTGTTCAGATACTTTGCCCATTTTTCATTAGGTTATTTGTTTTCTTATTGTTGAGTTTTAAGAGCTCTTGGTATATTTTGGCAAATAGTTCTTTATCAGCTATGTCTTTTGCTAACTTTTCTTTCCCCAGTCTGTGGCTGGTTTTCTCATTTTGTTGATGGTGCCTTTCATAGACCATGATATTTTAATTGTTTTTTTTTTTTTTTTTTACACCA
>NW_007256303.1:431015-465563 GCF_000164805.1 Carlito syrichta
GAGATGAGGTCTCGCCAAGTTGCCCAGGCGGGTCTCGAGCCCGCAGGCTCAGGCAATTCGCTCACCTCAGCCTCCCAAAGGCGCGGTATTACAGGCTGAGCCACCGAGCCTGGCTGATATTTTAATTTTAATGAAACCCAACTCATCAGTTATTTCTTTCATGAATCGTGTCTTTTGTGTAGTCCAAGGTTATCTAGATTTTCTCCTGTGTTATGTTCTAGGAACTTTATAGGTTTTTATTTTACACTTAGGTTTGTGAAACCCCCTTCAGATAATTTTTAGGAAGGGGATAAGGACTGTATCTAGATTTTTTTTTTTTTTTGGCATGCGGATATCTAATTGTTTCAGCACTATTTGCTGAAAAAGCTCTCTTTGTACCATTGTATTGCCTTCGCTGCTTTGTGAAGGGCTACTTGTGCAGGTCTATTTCTGGGCTCTCCATTCCACTCCGTCCATCTATTTGTATGTTTTTCACCAATATGGCACTGTCTTGTTACTGTAGCTCAGCAGAAAATCTTGGAGTCAGGCGGTGTCAGTCCTCCAGCTTTGTTCTTCTCCTTCAAAATTGTGTTGGCTACTCTGAGTCTTTTGCTTCTTCATGTAAACTTTAGAATTGGTTCGTCAATATCCGCAAAATAACCTGCTGACACTGCTTGAGACTGTGTTGAATTTATAGATCAAGTTGCAAAGAACTGACATCTTGACAATGTTGAGCCTTCCTACACGTGACCAAGAAATAACTCTCCATGTGTTTAACTCTTTAACTTAGTTATCAGAGTTTTGCAGTTTACTTCATATAGATCTTGTACATATTTTGTTATATTTGTACCTAACTGTTTTATATTTTGGGGCGCTAGTATGAATAGCATTGTGTTTTAATGTCTTTAAATTATTCATTCCTAGTATATAGGAAAGCAATATAATTTTGTATATTAACTTTGTATCCTGACCTTGTTCTAATCTTTTAGCCCCAGGAGGTTTTTTGTTTGTTTGTTTGTTTGTTTTAATTCTTTGGGGTTTACTACAATCACGTCATCTGTGAACAAAGGTAGTTTCTGATTTATTTTCTTTCCTTGTCTTATTTCATTAGTTTGGACTTCTAATACAATGTTGGAAAGGAGTAGTGAAAGGAGACATCATTCCTTGTTCTTGATCTTAGCAAGAAAGCTCCTAGTTCTTCTCATTAAAGTATGAGGCTAGCTGTAGGGTTTTGTTTTTTTTTTGGTAGACTTTTTAAAATCAAGTTGAAAAAGTTTCCTTCAATTCCTAGATGGCTAACAGGTTTTTGTTTTTTTTTTTAATCATGAATAGGGGCTGGATTGGAGGCTCAGCCTGTAACCCCAGCACTTTGGGAGGCCAAGACAAGAGGAATGCCTGAGCCCAGGGGTTCAAGACCTGCATGGGCAACTTGGCAAGACCTCGTCTCTACAGTAAATCACAAAAACTAGCCAGGTATGGTGGCGCAGGTCTGTAAGTCCAGCTACTTGGAAGGCTGAGGTGGAAGGGTTGCCTAAGCCTGGCAGTTCGTGGCTGCATTGGCTGTGCATGTGCCACTGTGCTCCAGCCTGGGTGACAAGAGTGAGACTCCAACTCAAAATAAATAAATTAATAAATAAATCATGAATAGGTGTTGGGTTTTGTCTGATACTTTTTCTCCCTCTATTGATATGATTATATCATAAAGTCATATAATCACTTTTCTTCTGTAGCTTACAGACATGATGGGTTGTGTAAATTGATTTGAAATGTCAAACCAACCTTGCATACCTGGGATAAATCCCAGTTGGTCATGGCATATAATTTTTTTTTTTGAATTGGAACCTCACTCTGTTGCCCAGACTGGAGTGCAGTGGCCACTCCCAGCCACCACAGCCTTGACCTGCTGGGCTCCGGCGATCCTTCCGCCTCAGCATTCCAAGTAGCCGGAATTACAGGCATGCGCTACCACACCAGGCTGATTTTTTTATTTACCGTAGAGATGAGGTCTTACTGCCCAGGCGGGTCTCGAACCCATGGGCTCAGGCAATTCACTCACCTCAACCTCTCAAAGGCGCGGGATTACAGGCTGAGCCACCGAGCCCAGCTGACATATAATTTTTAAAATACTTTATTAGATTTTATTTGCTAAATTTTTTGATGATTTTTGCATTTGTATTAATGAGCTATATTGGTCTATAGTTTTCTTCTAATGTCCTTTGTTTTGGTATTAAGGTGGTGCTGGCATTATAGAATGAGTTAGGAAGTGTACTCTTTGCTTCTGTCTTCTGAAATAGATTTTAAGAAATTGGCATAATTTCTCCTTTAAATGTTTAGCAGCAGTCACTAGTGAACCCATCTGGACTTTGTGCTTCCTGTTTTGGAAGGCTATTATTATTGATACAATTTCTTTTTGTGTGTTTTGGCAGATCAACTTTCAAGGAAATGTTCCATTTCATCTAGGTTATCAGTTTTGTGTGCATAGAGTTGTTCATAGTATTCCTTTATAGTATTATTATCATTGTAATGGCCAGGGGATCTGTAGTGATGCTTCCTCTTTCATTTCTGACATTAATAATTTGTGTCTTCTTCCTTTTTTTTCTTAGCCTGTCTAGAAGTTTATCAACTTTGTTGATCTTTTCAAAGAACCAGCTTTTGGTTTCATGATGTTCTCTATTGATTTTCTGTTTTTAACTTAATTGCATCTCTGATTTTTATTTCTTTTTCTCTGATTACTTTAAATTTAGTTTGTCCTCTTTTTCTTATTCCTAAAGTGAAATCTTAGAGGTTGATTTTATATCTTTCCTCTTTATTAATATGCACATTAAATCCTACAAATTTACCTCTAAGCATTTCTTTCGCTGTATCTCACAAATTTTGATAAGTTGTGTTTTCATTTTCTAAGTGCTCAAAATATTTAAAAATTCCTCTGAGATTTCTTAGGCCCATGTGTTATGTAGAAATGTGGTGCTTGATCTCTAAGTATTTGGGGATTTTAAGCAATCTTTCTGTTATTGATTTTTAGTTTAATTCCCTGTGATATGAGAGTAGACCATGTATGATTTTTCTTCTTTGAAGTTTCAGTTGTGTTTTATGGCCCAGAATGCGATCTATCTTGGTAGATACTCCATGTGAGTTTGAGAAGAGTGTGCATTCTGCTATTGTTGGAAGAAGTCATCTGCAGATGTGCAGATGTTCATTGAATACAGTTGGTTGATGGTGTTATTGAGTTCAATTTTACTGATTTTCTGCCTGCTGGATCTGTCAGTTTCTGGGGAGGGTGTTGAAGTCTTCAACTATGATAGTGAATTCATCTAGTTCTCCTTTAAATTCCATCTGCTTCATGTATTTTGATGCTCTGTTTATTAGGTACATACCTATTCTGGCTTGCTATATCTTCTTGGAGAACAGACACCTTATTCATACGCAATACCATTCTTTATCCCTGATACTTTCCTTGCTCTGAAGTTTACATGATCTAAAATTAACACAACTACTCCTGCTTTCTTTTAATTAGTGTTAGTATGGTATAACTTTCTCCACACAATTACTTTGGATCTATATGTGTCTATATCTAAACTGGGTTTCTTAGAAAGAACATATAAGTGAGTATTTCAATTTCTGACAGTCTCTGTCTTTTTTTTTTTTTAAGTGGGAGTCTCACTCTGTCACCCAGGCTGGAGTGCACACTGGTATGCTCATGGCTACCTCAGCGTCGACTTGCTGGGCTCAGGTGATCCTTACGCCTCAGCCTTTCAAGTACCTGGAACTACAGGCGCGTACTACCATGTCTGGCTAATTTTTTTATTTATTGTAGAGATGAGGTCTCGTCAAGTTGCCCAGGTTGTTCTCAAACCCATGGGCTCAGGCAATCCCCTTTCCTTCGCCTCCCAAAGTACTGGGATTACAGGCTTGAGCCTCCATGCCCGGCCAATCTCTCTTTTAATTGTGCATTTAAACCATTAATGCTTAAAGTGATTATGAATACAGGTGCAGTAATAGCTACCATATTTGTTACTAGTTTCTATTTGCTGCTTTTGTTTTTGGTTCCAATGTTTTTCTCCTCTCTTCTGCCTTTTATGGTTTTAGTTGGGCATTTAGGATTCAATTTTCTCTCCTTTCTTAGCATGTCAGTTATACTTCATATTTTAGTGGTTGCTCTAAAGTTTGTTTAGCTCAAGCATGAAATAGGACTTATTGGCTGAGACCACTTAGTCTAGGGATCAGTCAGGCTGATCAAGGTGCTCGGCTGTGTCTGTCTTGTTCCTGGGATCCTCCTTCATGGTGGCAAGGTGTCTCCAGACCCTGCGGTTTGGTGACCTCAGTAGCAAGAGACCCTCTCCTTCCCAGTAGGACTAGCAAAGCCTATATCCTGGCTGATATTCGCTGTCTTTGATGATCCAGTCAGGTGCTCGTCGTGGGGTTAGCCACAGCGATCATAGCAATGCTGGCTTACGCCAGGTATCCTCTCCTGGAGTAGAAGTGAGACCAAGATTTCAGCACCTACATGGGTTAAAAGTGGGGAAGGAGATTCCTCAGAAGGTGTGATGAATATTGGGCCGACAAATTCAGCAGATGGGGCAAACTTTCAGGTCCCCTCCTGCTGTGGGAACTTTTCTGTCCTCTTAGTAAATCCCGCTTTAAAAAAATCAGCAACTATCTCCTTCAGGATGCTTTTTATACACGATCTCAGGTAAACTTCTCAACAACACAATGCTATAGCCGTTACTGACCACAGCTTGCAGATAAAGCCTCTGAAGTCCATGCTTTCTTCCCTTCTGGACTGTACCTCTGCATTTTCTCTAGAGCGCCTGCTCAGATCACTCAGAGTGGCCTAACCAGTGGTTCTCTACCTTTGTGCCTATTAGAATTGCCCAGGATGCTTTAAAAAAACCCAGTGCTCAGAACATAGCCCTGACCTATGGAGTAGAAACCATGGGAGTGGGACCAGGCATCGGTATGTCTTGATAGCGCTCCAACATGCAGTCAAGACTGAGAGTCAACAGCCCAGGGCTTGCTCTTTCTTCAGAAAGGAGTCATGAGAAGGAGCAGAGTCAACTTCTGCTTTCTCAGCAACAACGAGGTGCACATGCAGACCCCCAGAAGACCAAAGCGATAGACAAGCAGGCTTCAGCACAGGGGAAAACAGGCCCAGAGAATGTGGGTAGCAATGTGGCCTGTTTGGGGCTTCATGATAGGAGGCCAATGATGGGAGCTGTGGTCCAATGTCATTTATCTCTGAGTGGCTATCACAGGCCTTGTGAAGTTTAGGCAAATGGAAGCATTAGAAGCACGAGCAAGACAGTCTTCTCTCCAGGGATGTTCATTTGTAAAAATCTGGTGTGTAGGAGACTTATGAATGAGATGGCTGAAAGGCAATTAACTATACTTGAGAAATAAATATTTTCTGAGGCCTGGCCGATGACAGCGGGGCCTTCTGACTGCATCAGTGTGGAGTCACTTTAAGACCCGATGTCGCCGGGCTTGGTGGCTCAGCCTGTCCTCCCGCACTTTGGGAGGCCGAGGTGAGTGGATGGCCTGAGCCCACGGGTTCGAGACCCACCTGGGCAACTTGGCGAGACCTCATCTCTACAATAAATCAAAAAATTAGCCGGGCGTGGTAGTGCGCGCAGGTAGTTCCAGCTACTTGGAAGGCTGAGGTGGAGGGATTGCCGGAGCCCAGCAGGTTGAGGCTGCAGTGGCCAGGGGCGACCACGGCACTCCAGTCTGGGTGACAGAGTGAGACTCCAACTCAAAAAAAAAAGACCCGATGTTGTGTGTTGTGGAGCAGACTGTCCCACAGAAGCCAAAGTTTACCGTGCAGACAGAGTGGCAGCTGTCTTCACAGGAGCTTGTGACCAAAGGCAGGTATTCAAAAGAAGGCATGTGATTCTCATTAGTCCATTATCACCCTCCTATTTTGTTCCCTGACAATGGCACTTAGATGCCCATCCACCGACAATACATTTTTTAAATGTGGCATATCCATAAACAGAATATTATTCAGCTATAAAAAGGAGTTAAGTACTGACACATCTTGCAACATGGCTGAAACCTTGGAGACATATGAAATGAAAAAAGCCAACACAAAAGGCCACAGGTTACATGATTCCGTTTATAGAAAATGTCCAGAACAGGCAAATCTGCAGAGGTAGAAGGCAGGGTGGTGTTTGCCTGGACCGGTGGGGCGCAGGGAGGGATGGAAGTGACTGCCATGGGCTTGGGCTTCCTTTTGGGGGCATGAAAATGCTCAGTTTCCTCTTAAGCAAAATAAGGGTTGAGGCTCCACAATTTATAAGGTCTTTTCCAAATCCAGCTTCTATTATTCTATTGATCTTCCTGTGTGAACCCCAGTTTCAGAAGAGCAGCTGCAGAAACCCACTCCAGAATGAACGTCAGCCCTTATGTCTTGGAATCTCTTTTAAGGCAGATCTACTTTTGAGTATTGGCCATTTTGATCTATTTCTCTTTTTATTTTTTTTATTTATTTATTTATTTATTTATTTATTTATTTTGAGTTGGAGTCTCACTCTGTCGCCCAGGCTGGAGTGCAGTGGCCGCTCCCGGCTACCGCAGCCTCGACCTGCTGGGCTCCAGCGATCCTTCTGCCTCAGTCTCCCAAGTAACTGGAACTACAGGCACACGCTACCCTGCCTGGCTAATTTTTTTGACTTATTGTAGAGATGAGGTCTCTCCAAGTTGCCCAGGCGGGTCTTGGACCCGCAGACTCAGGCAATTCACTCACCCTGGCCTCCCAAAGCGCGGGTTTACAGGCTGAACCACCGAGCCAGGCCTATTTCTCTTTTTATAAAGAAAACTCTGACTTGGTGGGATTTCTGAGGTTTCCGTTTCCCGTGAAGACTCCTGATCGGTTGTGAACTGTTTGGAAGCGTGGAGCTTGGAGTCATTTGTAGAACTCACAATAACCGAAAGTCAGAGCGCAGCTTCTCCAAGGGTTCAGTGAAGGAAGAGACATAAGCTGCTGGCCTTTGAGCACGTTGGAACACACACCATGGTCTTTGTCATAACAGCAGAGGAAGGGAAGAGCTGTCCACACTGTGTGAGGAGGTGTTATTTGTAAATCTGCAACACTGTGGTTAAGAACTTGGGGGATGCAATTACCTTGCCTGGGTTAGCATCCTGGGTTCACCTCCCGCCTGGTCGCCTTGTGCCTCAGTTTCCTTATCTGTCACATAGGTCTAGTCATGGTGCCTTTTTCTTTCTTTTTTTAATTGTTTTTTTTTTAATTAAAAGATGTGGGGTACAATACAAGGTTAGGTATAAAAAATGGTGCCTTTTTCTAAGACTGCTTAGAGGATAAGTTAGATGACACCTGGAAAGTGCTGAGAAGGGTGCCGGGGCCATAGTCAGGGCTCAGCAAATACTCACTTTCACTATTTTCAACAGATTCTACAAATGCTTGATGAATGTTTTAAAAACACTCGAAACGGCCTAATAGGCATGCATGTACAGTGTGCTGTACACGAACACAGCTATCTCTATGTTGTAAATTGTTCCTATGTTACAGAATAAAAGTAAGAACTCTTCGCTGGCAGCATGGAGCTCCTGCTGAGTGCCCTGGCCCTCATGCTCTGGACAGGAACATCGGCAGATCAGAGCCCAGGTACCCGTGTATTTCGCGTTTATTATTATCTAGGAAGGGAACTTTTTGTATGTTGCAGTAAACCTTCTGTTAATAAATGGAGAGAAATAAAGAATTTATCTATTCCCCGAGATCAAAGTGCACAACATATAGCAGCAGCTGTAGACATGCCACACCATGAACACTCGGCCTCTCAGAGATGGCCAAAGCTACGGTGGAAGTCATGAGGTGTGCTACACCTGGCCAGAACACTGTAACTGTTCATTGATTTGCTTCCGTTTCCATGGCCCGTGTCTCTATGAAGTCAGTCTATTTATTGACAGGCCGGTTTGAAGCTTGGTCTCAACAAGCGGAAGAAAAGGAACCCCACAGAGAAAATAAATTCTGAGGATTTCTGTGACTCAACCGTTGCCTGCCATTTCTCTTACAAGCATCACACACCCACCCACACACGCACACAGTCATGTGTCACTGAGTGGCAGGGAGGCTTCCCGAGAAACACATCTTCAGGCGATTTTGCCACTGAGTGAGTGTCATGGAATGTCCTTGACAGTACAGCCGACCACACACTGAGGCTGTGCGGTGTGGCCTGTCGCTGCCGGGCTGCATGCCTGTGCACACATGACAGTACTGCGTACCGTAGGCCACTGCAACACAGGGGTCAGGATTTATGCATCTAAAAGTACCTAAATACAGAAAGGGTGATGTGTGCACGGCCATGTCACGACAGTGCCTTGTTGCCAGGAGACGGGAATTTTTCAGCTCCGTTCTCATCATATGGGACGACCACTGTCTATGCCGTCTGCCACTGATGGACACGTTATGCAGCACATGACTGTGAGCGTGTGTGCACGCATGTGGGTTTTATACCCTCTTGCAATTACTAGACACGTAGTTTGAGTGAGTGAGTACTCTGCAACCCTGCGATTTCCTGATAGATTTCTGAGTTCCCTTGGAAGAAAGAGCCAGTGGCTACACATTTCCCAGAACATCACTGATTTCAGTGGCCAGTGGAGGGACTGACCGTGACGGATGACATGGCCATGGCTGGCGCCAGACTTACCCTGTGGGTGGGCACACCTGCTCTCCAGGTGATGCCCTGACCCTCTGCTCCCTCCCTCCAACCCCTGGGGACGCTGTGAAGCCGATGACTGACCAATGGGGCACAGAGGAGGGGCCTCCTGCTTGGACCAGGGACTCCCTGCAGGCCAGAGCTGGGCCCTATGCGGTACTCCCCCCGCCCCCTGCCCCCCTTCGCGCTCCGCCTCCCCCATCCTGCGGCCCTCGGTCCAGCCTGGAATCCTGGTCTCAGACTCCGCTTCCAACTCTCCAACCCGAGAACTTTACTGTTTCCAGAACTTGTTGTTAGTCCCCAGACCTCGGTGGGGCCTCTGGGGCGGGATCATGTTATTTATTGTTTAGCGCAATATTGAGTTTGGGGTTCTAGAACTAAAAACAAGAGAAAGCCGGTTGTCTCGGGCACAGAGCTGAGGAGGAGCAGGCTGCTGGCTCACTCCCTGAAGTCTTTCTCCGGACAGCCTCCCCTGCGTGACCTCCAGAAGTCGCCTTCCATGGGATTCAGATCCCCCCTTGCCGCTGGGCCGTGGTCTCCACAGAGAGCTGGGGTCTAAACGTGAGAGCTGGACAGTAACCTTGTTTTTGTCTGTGGTCATTTCATTTCGACAGAGCCAGGCCCCGAGTACGCAGATGTGGTGTTCCTGATGGACAGCTCCGACCGCCTGGGCATCAAGGCCTTCCCGTTCGTGAAGACCTTCGTCAGCAAAATGGTCAACAGCCTCCCGGTCGAGGCCGACAAGTACCACGTGGGCCTGGCGCAGTACAGTGACCGGCTCCACCACGAGTTCCACCCCGGCACCTTCAAGGGCAGAGGCCCCATGCTCAGCCACGTCAAGAAGCACCTGGCCTTCGTGGGCGGGTCCCTGCGCGTGGGGAACGCCCTCCGGGAGGCCCACCGGACCTTCTTCTCCCCCGGGGACGGGAGGGACAAGAAGCTGTTCCCCCCACTCCTGGTGGTCCTGGCTTCGGCCGAGTCCGAGGACGACGTGGAGGAGGCCGCGAGGGCCCTGCGGGCGGACGGGGTGAGGATCATCTCCGTGGGGCTGCAGCAGACCTCCGAGGAGACCCTGAAGGCCATGGCCACGGCCCCATTCCACTTCCACCTCCGCACGGCCAGGGACCTCGGCGCCTTCTCCCAGAACATGACGCAGATCCTCAAGGACGCGGCCAAGCACCGGGAGGCAGCCGTCGACACCACTGCCCCAGGTGAGGACGCCCGGTCCTCCCTAAGCCCTAAAAAGAGAGAAAGCCAGTTGTCTCTGGCCCAGAGCTGAGGAGGAGCTCCCTCCATGGGAGAGGTGCCGCCCCCACGTGGCCCCTGTCTCCTGTGACACCCGGGTCTTCCGACGGGCCGCGCTGGAGTGGGAACCTCACACACTCTTGTCACTTCTGCCTCTGCTGTGCTGTGTCCTGACAGACCCCGGCCACCCCTTGGCTTTTGCCGGTGGTCTCCAGTCTCCACCAGCGCCTCGCCTGCCTCCCCTCCTCCTAGGCCTGCCTCCTGGGCCATTTCCTTTCCAGCATCTCAGTCCTGTGCACACCCCAGGCATCAGCACGCCCACCACTGTCCACTCCTGTGTCTATCCTCCCGACCCATACCCCCGCAGGGTGCTGGCAGCCTGTGAGGGCCCTGGCACCTGCGTGTCTCTCTGTATCTGTGTGCCTGGCACCTTGTCTAGCAAGGCGCGGGGTCCTGCTTCTCGGTGAGTGGATAAGCAAGGGTCTTCCAGGCAGAGATGAGCCGCAGCCTGCCGCCGTCCCCACAGCCCTGGGCAGCCTGAGGCACAAACGCGTCTGCAGCAATGTCTGTCGACGGCACGGCGACACTCGCGGGCGGACACGGTGACCTCGGCATGAGGTGTGGCAGTGCGCGCTCACACTTCGTGTTCCGCCAGGCAGGTGGGGGCGTCTTGGCGGTGCAGCAGTGGACTCCCCTCCTGCAGCCTGTTGCCCTTGGGTGGTGAAAGCCCCCCAGTGCTGATCAGGGTCCGCCCACACCGGCGGCTGGCCTGAGAGCCCGCCCAGCCACGCAGTCATTTCAAGCCTCTGCTTTTCACCCCTGAGACCTGCCCTTTCCACACTTCAGCATTTTTGATATGAGGATGCGCCTTTCAGTAGGTCTTTGTAAAAATGTCTGATGAGCTGCCGTGCCATAACAGGGTGTCTTCCAAGAGCCGATCTTTGAGAAATACGGAAACTTTCTGACCAGCTTGCGACGTGGACGGGCTCAGTTAGGGCTGCTCTGGGGAGCTGACGCAGGCCCTTGCGTGTGTCGTCGAGGCCTTGGCCTCCCACCTCCAGCGTGCATTCTCCCAGGTCTGCGCTCTGCAGACCCCGGAAGCGTCTCCTAGGATTCACACGCCGTCCTCCAGGCCCCGCTCGTCCAGTTGGCGTCCCCTGAGCGCAAGGCAATGCAGGACCCACACTCAACTCAGCTGCTGAGGCTGGTCCGGGGGAGGCGGAGTTCTGATTCCTGGGCCAGAAGCTCCTGTCATCCTGAAGCTGCCACCTGCAAGCGCCCAAACGGCCTTCCCTTCAGCCTGGGAAGCCCACGGGTTTCAGGGAGGCAGGAGAGCTTTTTTCTCTCTTTCCTTCTCGATTCCTTGAGCGAAAGGGGGACCACCTGTCCCCGCCCCACCGCTTCTCACTCGGAAAGGGCTTTATCTGCGTCTCAGGGGTGCTCTCCCTGGAGACCCTGGAGTGAGGACCGTTGGCTGGAGAGGTGGTCCCAGGAGGCATCTGCTGGGCATGCGGAAGGCAGTCGGGAACCGCATGCACAGGACTGAGGGCAGCAGAACAGGTGGAGGGAGGCCCGGCTGGAGGGTGGCGGGCGATCTGTGAGCTGCGTGGACAGGAGGACCCAGCGTCCCCTCTGGAGGGCGATAGGAGGACTCCCACCCCGGCATAACGGGGCTTTCCCAGCTGCCTCTGCCATCAGGTGGTGAGGGTGGGCCATTCTGAGCGGGTGTCTCTAGTTCTAAGACCAGGGAAGCCACGTGGTCTGGCACGAAGTGGCCTGAACTCAAGGTCCAAAGACCCGGACAAGCCCCTCGTTGCTGCGTGATCTTGGGGAAGTGCCGCCATCTCTCTGGGCCTCGCGCCGGCATTCCCGTTTGCGGGATGTGTGGGTTGGGAGGGTCTCGGAACAGCCTCCTTGCTCTGAGCTAAGGGCTGATGTCTTTAGTCAGACCAGGCTAGGTTTTGATAAAAATGGGCTTCCTGAATAATAAGAAGCTTATTTCTCACTTTATAGATAGGCTCATGCTTAGGGTGACCAGTTGTCTTCTATTTACATATCTGGGTGGGCTGTGGCTCTTCCATCTTTTTTTTTGAGTTGAAGTCTCACTCTGTTGCCCAGATTGGAGTGTAGTGGCTGTTCCTGGCCACCGGGGCCTCGATCTGCTAGGCTCTGTCGATCCTTCTGCCTCAGCCTTCTGAGTAGCCAGAATTACAGGCATGCGCTATCATACCCAGCTGATTTTTTGATTTATTATAGATGAGGTATGGCCAAGTTGCCCAGGCGGGTCTCGAACCCACGGGTTCAGGCAATCCACTCACCTCAACCTCCCAAAGCGTGAGGTTACAGGCTGAGCCACCGAGCCCAGTTGGCTCTTCCATCTTAAGTGACTTCTGGGGTGCCCTGGGAATTGGCATTCAGTTGGCAGGCTGGGGAATCGGTCCAGCTCCAGGACTATCAAAGAGGAACAGGGTTTGGGGAGCACCGGGAGGTCCTACAGCACCACACGGTCCCTTCCCTTTCACTTTCCCGACCCACAGTGCTCCGGCCTTGGGGAAATGCAGGCACCCGAGCACGTTCTTAGAAATGTGCTGCTTCTCCCCAAGGAGAACCATACTGCGACCCAACCCTCGGGACCTTGGAGGTCCCCAGCCCTGTGGGCAGCTGCCTAGCTCAAGAGCTTCAGGTCAGGGGGGCTTCACCACCTTCTCAGAGCTGATCACGCCTGTCTCATTCTTCCGAACTTACACCACCGCAGTTTAGTATAGCAGAGTGTGGCTTGACAAAAGCCTGCCCTGGCCTCTGAGAGGCAAGAGAAAAGGCTATGGAATCAGGGAGGTCTGAGTGCAAACCCTGGCTTGGCCACTTAGGACCCTGGGTAAGTGATTCAGCCCTGAGCGCCTGTGTCCTTCCCTGTAAAGTGAGGGCAGTGGCGTCTATCTTATTATAGGAGCGAGGCGACTTTCATGGCATTTGGTGCCACTTACTATTACTAATGGGAACAACAACTCAAAAAGAAATTTTAACCTGAGCAGGTCGTGCTGAGAGTTTGTTTGAGTTGACTGTGTGGGATTCAGGGTGGAAGGTAGACTGGGGGAGAATTATTTTAAGTTCCAGGGATATTTTTGAGCTTCCACCAGGCGCCAGGCGCTTGTGGGACAGAGATAAGTAAGACAGGCCTTCTGCTTTCTAAGCACTCACCGTCCTTGTGGGAAGTTCTCGGCAAGATGGAACTTTCTCGTGGCTACACTTCCCACAGCAGCGGCTCCCCAGCCAACCCCGGTGCCCGGAGTTGGTGCTCTGTTTGGACACGGTGCGCTCTCCCTGAGATCCCAGATCTGTGCAACCCACCGCCAACCTGGCTTCTCCCCTTGGGTGTCCGATAGCCTCTCAAACTTAGCGTGTGTGAGGCAGAACTCCTGAATCCACCTGCAATGTGTCCACCCACAAGGTCATCCAGGCCCTCGTCCCGGGCGTTTTCGTGGCTTCCTCTTTGCTCTCAGTCCTTGCAGGCAGTTTATCAACTGTTCTGCTCTACCTCTGAATCATGTGCCAACATGGCCCTTGTCACTCACTCCATCTCAGCTGCTGCCATGCTTGTCCAAGAACCAGGATCTCTTTCCTGGGCCAGGGCACTTGCTCCTTAGGGATGAGCCCTGAGTTCTGATTCCCCTCAGCCACTGGAGCGATGGCTGAAAGATTTGAACCAGACCACGTGGCCCCTGGAAGATCTGGGTGCAGCCTTCCTCTGAGCCTCGCTACCGTCCCTTCCCGCCCTCACGGGCTGCAGCCGCCGTGGGCCCCTGGCCTGCTCCGGCCTCTGCTGCTTTCCTGCCACCATTCCTCCTTCCGAGAGCTCCGCATGGCTGACTCTGCCCTCACCCATTCTCCTCCCCGACGTGGCCCCCTCGGAGAGGGCTTTCTTGGCGCCTTCCCGTCTCGGTCAGCGAGCCCCTCCCTTCCCCAGAAGAGTCACTCCATCGAGTCACCTGGTTTCTTTCCTGGCTGGCTCTTACGACCGCTGGAAAAACTACGATATTTAGTTATCGGCCTCCCCTGAGGATGTGAACTTCCTAAGGACAGAAATGTTTCTGCCGGCTCATCCCTGCACCCCGGCACGCGAGAGTGGTGGTGGCGGGGGCAGTGGCAGTGGTCCTGCTGCGGGCGGGGATCACCCGCTAGTGAAGCGGTGGCGATGGCGGCAGTGGTGGAGACGGTGACGGGGCTGCTGGCGGAGGTGGCAGTAGTGGTAGTGGTGGTCGAGGAGGTGGTGGTGGAGGTGGGGGTGGCCGTGGGGGCCACGGACTTGGTAGGGGTGGAGGCGGAGATGGTGGTGGTGGTGATGGTGGTGGTGGAGACAGTGATGGTCATGGGGGTCACGGAATTGGTAGGGGTGGAGGTGGAGATGGTGGTGGTGGTGGTCATGGAGGTGGTGGGGGTGGTGGAGAGGGTGATGGTCGTGGGGGTCATGGAAATGGCAGAGGTGGAGACAGAGATGGTGGTGGAGATGGTGGAGATGGTGGTCACAGAAATGGTGGTGGTGGCGGAGACGGTGATGGTCGTGGGGGTCATGGAAGTGGCGGGGTGAAGGTGGAGACGATGGTGGTGGTCGTCATGGAGATGGTGCTGGTGGTGATGGTGGGATATGGCAGGAAAATCGGTCAGAAGCTTTCTTTGGACCGTGGGAACAGCATATGCCAATCTTTTGAAGTCAACGACCCGGAAAGCCTTGTTTACAGTTGTGAATCATTTTTTGCTAAAAGAAACCAGTGCTAGCTGCCTCCGTCTCTACCTCCATTCCCATGGAAGCATTTGACGACCTGCAGCGTACGCTCTCCTGTGGGCCCGTGGTTTATGCTGACCTCCCACTTTTTCCTCCTCCCTAGAGCCCGTCCCCGCATCCTGTCAGGAGGATTCACTGGCGGACGTCATGTTCCTGGTGGACGAGTCATTTGGGACCAGACAGAACCTGCGGCACCTGCAGAGCTTCCTGGAGCGCGTCACGAGCTCCGTGGACGTGCAAGGCGACTGCATGCGGCTGGGCCTGATGAGCTACAGCAGCAGCGCCCAGACGATTTCTGCCCTGAGGGAGAGCACCACGAGCTCTGCCTTTCAGCAGCAAGTCCAGAGGCTCTCTGTCCGCGCTGGGAAGTCCAACGCCGGGGCCGCCCTCGAGCAGATGCGAGGCGGCTTCTTGGAGCTGGGCAGCAGCAGGAGGGCCCTGGGGGTGCCTCAGATGGCGGTCCTGGTCACCGGCAGGCCGGCGGACGACGAGGTGTGGCGGGCCGCGCTGAGCCTCCGGCAGGAGGGCGTGACCGTGTTTGCCGTGAGCATCCAGGGGGCCAACAGCAGCCAGCTGGAGGAAATCGTGTCGTTCCCCCCGGAACAGACCCTCACCACGCTGGAGTCCTACGCAGACTTGGAGGCTTACAGCAAGACGTTCCTGAAAAAGCTCCGCAATGAGATCTGGTCCCAAATGTCTGCTTATCCTGAACAAAAGGAGCTTGATAAAACGGGTATGTTTTAAAAGACTTTTCTTCCTATGGAAGTAGGGTATGTGTCTGCTTAGGGCTGGGGCAGGCATGAGGACTGATTTTCTCGGAGGAGGGGACTTGGGGGAGTTGTGGGGAGGTCCCAAGAGTGGACTTGGGGGATAGTTGCACAACTGAATACAGTTGCTAAACCCATACATCTACAGTGGATCAATTTATAACATGTAAATCGTACCTCGATGAAATCTAAAAGAGTGGTACAAGTTAACTGTAAAATATTGTGGTAGTATGGATGGGCATACGGAAGGAAGTATAATCGTCTGTAACCCTGTCTTCAGATAGAATTATTCTTGGTATCGATTACTCTTGTTTTTTCATCGCTCCCTCCCTCCCCCACTCCTCATTCCATCCACGCACTCACAGACACACATAGTTTTTAAAATCGCACCACCCTGGATGCATCCGGGCTGTCTCACAGAACTTTCTGCGATGATGGAAAAGTTCCCAGGCAGCAGGGAGCCTCCAGCCACACGTGGCTTCCGAGCTCTTGAAACGTGGCTGGCGTGAAGGAGGAACTGAGTTTTTCATGTCGCTCTGTTTTATCTCGTTTGAATTCGAAAAGCCATGTGTCTAGTGGCTGTCGTAGGTAATGAAGTGGTGGTATAAGCCTGCACATTGGGCTACTTGTATCCGTTAAAATCGCCTTTGGGTGTGGCCAACGGAAGACTCCCACATGACAATGATGGAAACAGGGAAAACCTTGTCTCGCTGCTTCACGGATAAGCCAGCAGTTAGGCAGGCTGAGCTGGCGGGTTGCGCCACGGTGCCAGGCCCTGTCTCCTTCCACGTTGCTTCTGCTTTTGTGGCCTTTCCTCCCGGGATCATCATCCAGGATAGTGGCCTCTGGCGCCCCTGATATCCTGCAGGCAAGAGGGGCGGAGGGGAGGCGGGTGGCCTCCACCCTGCTTTCCAGGACACCGCCCACTTACAGACACCATCTCCACTGACTTCCCACTGCTGGCCGGCACTTGCCACAGGTCACGCCTTGAGCTGGGAAGCAGAGTCTTTCTTTGTGGTAGCCAAGCACTGAGGCAAAAATATGGGGTTCCGTTAGTGTAGAAGGAGAAGATTCATACTGGGGGTAACCCGTATTCCCCACCTCACGCACTTTCTGTCAGCCTCCTGAGTGGATTGCCTGATTCCACGGGTTCAAGACCCGCCTAGGCAGCGAGACCTCATCTCTACAATAAATCAAAAAAATTAACCGGGCATGGTAGCGCGTGCCTGTAATTTTGGCTACTTGGAAGGGTGAGGCGGAAGGATCGCCGGAGCCCAGCAGGTCGAGGCTGCGGTGGCCGGGAGCGGCCACTGCACTCCAGTCTGGGAGACAGAGTGAGACTCCAACACAAAAAAAGAAAACAAAAAACTAAAAACAAGAACCCCTTTCCTGGATGGGCAGGAGTGGGAAACTGCCAGGGATGGAGGAGGTACCCCTCATTGACAAGGGTACCTGCATAGTGAACATATGTATGCCTAACCCTGAATTGTATCCCACATCTTTTTTTTGGAATCAGAGTCTCACTCCGTCACCCAGTGACACACTCACAGTCACCCCAGTGTCGGCCTGCTGGGTTCAGGCGATCCTTTTGCCTACAGGCAAGTGCTACCATGCCTGGCTAATTTTGTTGATATATTGTAGACACGAGTACTCACCAAGTTGCCCAAGTTGGTCTTGAACCCCTGGGCTTAGGCAATCCTCTCTCTCACCTTGGCCTCTGCTGGGATTACGGGCTTGAGACACTGCGCCCGGCTATAACCCACATCTTTAAAATAAAAATTTTTTTAAAAATCTTTTTATAAACAGAAAAAGAAAAAAAGAACCCCTTTCCTTAAGCATTCATTTGTGACATTCTTTCTAACTTGGGAATCGTGTTTCGTTGTATGAATAAGCCATGATGTGTTTACCGTATCTTAACTTGCCGGGCATCCAGGCCAGTGTTTTGCTCATATAAAGTCTTGCAGAACGTCCTTGCACCTGTATCTGTGTCTGCATGACCATGATGAGTATCACGCCTTTTTATCCTTGTCCCTTTCTCCTCCTGTGCCCCTAGTGATGGCTCTGCCGGCGAAGAGCCTATGTGAATCTGCTGCAGTTTTACTGCGCTCTTTTCGGAGGTGCGTGTGCGAGATCCTCAGTGTGACCCTGAGGGTCTCCAATTCTGAGAAATCTGCTGCCTTCACACATTTTCTCTGCTGATACAATGCTCCCAAGCAATTGAAGCTGGAATTTGGCCTCACTCTCACGGAAAGGAATTGCAATATTCCAGTGATATCGAAGGCTGGTTTTAAACTCAATAGAAAGCAGGCTTCAGGGTGCCTCTTGGGCCAGCCTGGACTTTCAGGCATGTTCGCCTACGAGGCAACAGCAAGGAAGAAGGCCCCCGTCACCTCTTAAGTGACATATCGGGGAACCTACTGTGGTCAGTGCCCACTCCTAGACCACAAGAGGGGCGTGTTGTGTGACTGTCTCAGGGAGTTTGCAATGCTGGGGCAAAAAACTATTGTTGTCATGATAGAAATTACAGATGGGAAGACACGGGACCAAAGCCAGGGAATGAGGCCTCCCGGGTCGTGCTTGCGTAACTCAGGTCCTCTCAGAGGCTGGAGCCCGCTAGGCTGGGCTCCTCAGAAGGAGGAACCAGGTGAGGAGTCACGTGAAACTGACACATGCCCAGGAAAGGTAGAGACTGGCCGAGAAATGAGCAGTTGGGAACAGGAGGGAAAGAGCAATAAGCCCGTGGCCAGTAGTTGGGGCCATCCCACGGTGTCATCTGGAGACCATAGGTCAGCCTTGGAGCTGCCAGGCTGGGGACAATGTAACTAGAGAGTGCGGAATATCCCAGCCCATGGAGATGTCAATTCCAGACCCTTCTGGCTCAAGGGGAGGCAAAGAAGTTTCCGGAAACCCTGGAGCAGCTCGCTCACAGACGCAGCATTTGCCACTGGAAGGGAAAGCAAAGCACAAGTGACCAGCATGCATGGATGGCACGAGAGCTGTGACATGCAGACAGGGCACTGGCAGTGCCTCCTGCCAACTCGCAAGTCCCCTGAGGACTGGCCTACACCTCCATCCTAAGCCCGATGAATCAGTCTCTGAGGTGCAGCCTGGGCACCTGCATTTTCGTCAGCGCCCTAAGGAGCACGTGCTAGTGCTGAGACCGCCACCTTTGAGAACGTGCTGTGGTCTAGAGTGTGGTGGCCAGCTTTGCGGTTCCAGAGCCATCAAAGCACAGCAAAACCACCTATATCACTGCCGTGCCGTTATGTCTGGCACATAGGAAGCGTTCACTTAGTATTAAATAGAACTTCATTAAATCAAAGGGAAACTCACATTAGCCAAACTCAGACTCATGTATGGAAAAAGAATGACAGCTGTCTTTGTAACAATGAGGTCTATCAATTGCCACAGGCCCGCTCTCCTCTGGGTAGTACTTTCTCTTCCTTTAGACATGCCAAGTTAAAAGCTACATTTAATCAAAAGACTGCCGGGGGTTGTGGGATCAGAACAAGAGCTAGTTGAACGGCTGCATTGTCTAGTGGCATTCATTTGGGCAGATGTTTCTATTCTTTTTTTTCTTTTTTGAGTCGGCGTCTCACTCTGTTGCCCAGGCTAGAGCACAGGGGCACGCTCATGGCCACTGCAGCCTCGACCTGCTGGGCTCAGGCGATCCTTCCTCCTCAGCCTTCCAAGTAGCCGGAACTACAGGCATGCACTACCACGTCCAGCTATTTTTGACTTATTGTAGAGACGAGGTCTCGCCAAGTTGCCCAGGCTGGTCTCAAACCCCAGCAATCCTCTCACCTTGGCCTCTAAAGTCAAGTATATGCAACTCTTTCGATATTTCTCTATATAACTGCCTGGGTGAGGCCTTGAGCCAGGGGATGCATTCTCACAGGATGGAAATGCTCGTTGGCTGGGCGTAGTGGCTCATGTCTATAATCCCAGCACTTTGGGAGGTCAAGATAAGAGGATGTGAGTTTGAGACCAACCCTGGCAACTTGGCGAGACCTCGTCTCTACAATAAATAAGAAAATTAGCCAGGCGTGGTAGCGTGCACCTGCAGTTCTGGCTACTTGGAAGACTGAGGTGACCTTTGCATGAGCCCAGAAGGTTGACGCTAGGGTGGCCATGAGTGTGCCACTGCACTTCAGCCTGGGCGACGGAGTGAGACTCTGACTCACAAAAAAAAAAAAAAAAAGGAATGCTCGCCATCTGTGCCGTTCAACTTGGCAGCTATGAGCTACAAGGAACTGTGAGGTACTTCAAACGTAGCCAGTGCACCAGAGGTGCTGACTTGTAATTTTGTTCACTGCTACGCACTCTAGCTTTGCATTTTAATAGCAACGTGCACCTAGGGGAGGGTGTACTGGACACACGGCTCCAGGCAGGGACAGATGGGCACAGGTGGGGCTTCCTGCTGTGATACATCTTCTCTCCCGCCTTGCAGGCCCTGCCGCCTTCTTCTGATGAGCTCTCGATTCTTCATTAGACATTGAAACGGATTTGTTCAGGTTGCTTTCAAGTTTGGCTGGTCTGGTGTCAACCCTGCCTTTTTCCGAGAGCTGCTTATCTTGCCTGAGTACTGTGTATTGATTTCATAGCTTAATTCTCAGGATGAAACTTATTTCTAGCATGTCTGATTTCCTAGGGACAGCTGCCCACAGCCTGCAGCAGTGTCAGTTCCCACGAGTTACCCAAAAGCTGTCAAGAAGGAACATGATTCTGAAAGGACTGAGTTGTCGTGTATTTTAAAGATCACGTGCTCAGGCAAATGTTGGCATAAATATCCCAAATTTTGCAAATAGGCTTTCTCCTGCCCAGTTTTGATGAAAGACTACAAAGAGAAGTAGCCGACCTCGGTGGCTCGGCCTGTCATCCTGCGCCTTCGGGAGGCTGAGGCGAGTGGATGGCCTGAGCCCGCGGGTTCGAGACCCACCTGGGCAGCGAGACCTCATCTCCACAATAAATAAATAATCAGCCGGGCGTGGTAGCGCATGCCTGTAATTCCGGCTCCTCGGAAGGTTGAGGCGGAAGGCTCGCCGGAGCCCAGCAGGTCGAGGCTGCGGGGGCCGGGAGCGGCCACTGCCCTCCAGTCTGGGCGACAGAGTGAGACTCCGACTCAAAAAGAAAACAAAATCAAAGAGAAGTACACAGGCTATTAAGAAAGCTACAGTACTTTTCTCATAGATTCAGCATGATAAAGGAAGGGCCGTCGGGAAGTCTTTGGCTGGAGAAACTGTTGGGCTCCTGTGCTGGCCCAGGCCTAGCGAGCAGAGCAGAGAAGGAGGCAGGGTCCGTCCTGGCGGAGCCGACACTCTGTGACAAGGGACAGGCTGTGCTCACGACCAGGTCGAAGCTCGTTTCAGAAAGTGCCACTAAGCAACAGGGTAGGCGAGGGCCAGAGGAGAGAAACCTCTCCAGGAACTGACTCGACACCCCCTCGAGGAGGAGGAAGCAGCCGCGGGGATATCTGGGGGAAGAATCCTCCAAGCAGAGGGGAGGGCACGTGCCCATGGGTCCCCTCTGAAAGGAGGCCAGTGTGGCCGGAGCGCGGGATGGGACGGAGGTTGCTGGAGATGGTAGAAGAGCAAAGCAGGAGGCAGGACGGGCCGACTGTCTGTGCTCAGGTTCCAAATGCCATGAGGTCATTCACGTGGGAGAGCAGGGAAGGAGGTCTGATGCTAGCTTGAAATACGTCATCCTGGTTGCTCATGGAAGAAGAGGCCACTGGGGAGGTAAGAGCAGGCGGTCATCCACCCAGGCCTTTTCTCAGGAAACGACGAGGCGTGCGCTGCATCAGAAGGCGGGTGTCCGCTCCAGAAACACTCCTGAGCCTGGAGCCCGTGGCTCGGGGCTGAGCCTTCTCCTCCCTGGCTGGGTGGCCTTGGACAGGCCGCTCTCACCTGCCCCATTTCTATTTCCTCACAGGGTTGTTGTAAACTTCCAGGGAGAAAACAGACACACGTGTGTCTGCTGGAGTGGTGGGCTCTCTGGGACAAGAGGCGTCCACGTCCTTCGATGTGACCCCAAAGTCCCCCTTACAGTGCTCTCTCTCAGTTCTCTGATTCACGGAGAATGCACTTTGCTTTTTTTTTCAGGCTGTGTGGACACAAAGGAGGCCGACATCTACTTCCTCATCGACGGATCAAGCAGCATCTGGGGGGGATACTTCACAGAAATCAAAGAGTTTATGCAGAAGGTGATAGACATGTTCAGCATTGGTCCCGACAAGGTCCGAGTTGGGGTTGTGCAGTATTCAGATAAGAGGCAGGTGGAATTCAGTATCACTGACTATTCTAACGAAGTTGACTTAGGAAAGGCTGTTTTGAACATCAAGCAACTAACAGGTAACACCTACACGGGGAAAGCCCTGGATTTCATGCTGCCGACCATCCGAAAAGGAAGGGAGAGTCGGCCCCGCCCCGTTCCCTGCTACCTCATCGTGCTGACCGATGGGAAGTCTGCAGACGCTGTCCAGGAACCCGCCGACAGACTCAGGGAGGAGCAAGTCATCGTCCATGCAGTCGGCGTCGGGGAGGCCAACAAAGCAGAACTGCGGCAGATTGCTGGGCAAGAAGACAGGGTCAGCTTCGGGCAGAGCTTCGATGCTTTGAAAAGCATCAAGGATGAGGTGGTTCGCAGAATCTGCACTGAAGAAGGTAAGCGGCACAGAAAAGCCTTCTCCACCTGTCACCAGCAGCTTTGGGCAGATGAACCACCAGTCTGAGCCCAGGCCCGATGTGACCCGTGGTCTGGACAGCGTTCTGTTGACTTCCTTTACCACCACGGAGGGGTTGGCCCTCGCCTTGAACCAAATGCCCAGACCCGAGAATCCTCTGTAGACCACAGCCCAGGGCTACCTTGGAGGTCATGGCGGGAAGGTTGCTAAGCACGCTGGGGCCTTGACAAAGCCCACTGCTGTGGGGGGAGAGAGATTCTGGTCTCCATATGAGTTGCATGTGCGTGTGTGTACGTGTGTGTGCGTGTGCACAGGTAGGGACCATGGAAAGAACGTGGGCTTTGGCTCAAGAGTCAACCTATTAGGGTTCAACTCACTTTTCTGCTTGAGCCTGAAACATCTTTCTCTATAAAATGCGGATCATACCTACCTCAGAACATCCCTGCAGGTGGGACACCACCAACACTAGGTGTTATCTTTAGATTATGAACTCATACCATACATATATAGCAATCGCTTCTTTTTATTTATAACAGAAACATTCATTTAGATTTTTAACTAGAGATTAGATACCAAATGTTAACAAAAACAAGTTGCAAATTTTTGTCTAGTTGTTTATTTATTTTTAATTAATCGATATTTTTTTGAGTTGGAGTCTCACTCCATCGCTCAGACTGGAGTGCAGTGGCACGCTCCCGGCCACCGCAGCCTCGACCTGCTTGGGCTCCGGCGATCCTTCCGCCTCAGCCTTCCAAGTAGCCGGAACGACAGGCGCGTGCTACCACACTCGGCTAATTTTTGATTTGTTGTAGAGATGAGGTCTTGCCAAGTGACCTGGGCGGGTCTCGAACCCGCGGGCTCAGGCAATCCCCTCACCTCAGCCTCCCAAAGCACTGGGATTACAGGCTGAGCCACCGAGCCCAGCTATTTTAAATTTTTTTATATTTTGGGGGTTGAAGTCTCACTCTGTTGCCCAGGCTGGTGTGCAGTAGCACAGTCATGGCTCACCAGGGCCTTACCCTTTTAAATTTGCCTCAGCTTCCCGAGAAGCTGGGACTACAGGCATGTGTCATCACCCCTAGCTAATTTTTAAATTTTTTTTGTAAGGCTGAGATCTTGCTATGTTGCCCAGGCTGGTCTCGAACTCTTGGGCTCAAGCAATCTTCCCACCTCAGCTTCTCAAAGTGCTGGGATTACAGACTTGAGCCACCGAGTCTGGCCTGCTTAGTATTTCTCTTACTGGTAACCGCCACTCACTAGCTGAAGGTGGTGTGTGCGGGTTGCCGGTATCAGCACGTGAACCTGTTCCTTGCTGAGGGGCTCGTTCATTCATTGGTGGAAAGAAAGGACGCTGGGGTCAGAGTCAAGGTTCCAACCCAGCTTTGCCGTTGACGAGCTGTGGACCTCGAGTTAGTTGCTATCTGCTTGCTTTGGCGTCCTTGTGCGTGGGCTTGTTCTGAAACTTCATGGTGACGGCACATTAGGCACTTAGCCTGGCACTCGTCAGTGCCACGTGACAGCTGCTGCAGCGTTGGCTGAGGCGCTCACTGAGGGGAAGGGAAGGGTTCTCACTTATTCAAACTTACCAAAGAGAAAATGTGTTTGAGTTTTTCTCTAAGTCACTAGGAAACAAAAAAACAAATAAGCAAATAAGTAAGATGAACCACAAAACCCCACAGCACAATCATGGTCCTTTTTCTGCCTGTTTCGGACAGCAAGAGCTGGGTCTTCAGGATGTTTTAGAAAGAGTGCAGAAGTGCGAGGTCCCCTGCATTTCCCGGCACAAGACCAAGAAAAGGAAAGGGGTTTCAGGAAGCACCACGTAGACCGCGCCTCGGGTCCTTTGCGGGAGAGGGCCCTGCACCCACCCGAGAAGGGGCCGTGCTTCCCTGAAGTTCAGGGAGTCGCCGGTGAGGATGCCAGCTTGGACACGGGCACGCCTGGAGAAGGGGGCAAGCTGGGACGAGGAAGGAGCCAGGAGATGGTGAACGAGAGGCAGGAGCGCCGAGGAGCCAGAGCCCAAGGGGACGGCAAAGCGCAGGCGCAGAGAGGGCAGGCAGGGGAGGGAGTCGGGGGGCCAGTGGGGGCGAGGTGAGCTGCTGTCCAAAGGCCTCCAGCTACACAGCTGAGAAGATTGGTGACCCGTCCAGAGAGGGGGACGGAGAGGCTGTTCCAGCCTCAACACACAGCCTCCACCTTTAGGTCGCCGTTGAAGAGCCAGTGCTCGTCAGCTCCCATCTGTGCACAGGGAGGAAGGACCACGGGAGCCCCCTCCCACTCCACTGTTTTAGGGGCAAGAACCAGAAGTGGACAGACCACTTCAGCTCATGCCTAGCGGCCAACAGTTAGTCCCAGGGCCACATCTGGCTTCACGGAAGCCTGGGAAGTGCGATCTCCAGGGGGCAGCCGTCTGCCTAGCCAAGGCTTTCTTAATATGGGAGAGCGGGAAAACAAATGTTGGGACAAGAAGCAGCCTCTGTCCCCAGCAGATACAAGGAGGTAGATCCCGAGAATGCGAATCCGCATCCTAAGTGTGTTTCTTTTACATGAGTCACATGGAGGCGGATCTTCCACACTTCCCTGCAGTGGGGCTTTGTTAAGGTCATGGACGTCTTCAGGGACTTCCGTACTGAGGACTTTCAAGATGACGCCAGGCTAGTGTGAGTCTTCGAGGGGGAATGTGAGCCCTCCAGTGGATCAGAAGCTTGGTCTTCGGCAACACGTGTTATTAAAAAATAATTAATATTTAATAATAATTAATATTTTCATTTTTCCTCATGTGACGGAGTCTGTTTATTTTCCAGCAGTATGGAATGAACTTGAGAGTGTTGAGAGACTGGTAAGAGGATGGCAGAGATCACAGAGGGACAAAATAAGACGACGGACATACATGCTAAAGACAGTATATTTACACATCATATTTATATATATGTACATACACACACAACATATGTACCATGAACTAATAAGTGCTTAAATAGCTTATGGAAATTGGTCTTTTGTGTGTGTGTGTGTGTGTGTGTGTGTGTGTGTGTGTGTGTATCCACTTCCAATCAGTAGGCTAGCTATAAATTTTATGTCTAAGTAAAGGAGCAGTCCATGTTTGATCAGTATGCGCTTACTAAAACACTTATCTCCACTCATAACTTTTCACTTCAATTTCTCATGTTGATTTATAGTGTTTATGAAATCACTTAAAATTGTCTCAGAAAATCGTGCTACTGAAAGGTTATCTGGAATTATTTGGAACTGTGCTTTTCAAGACTGTCCATAAGCCCCTGCAACACGAGTCCTGTGAGTGCAGGGTGTTGGTTGCTTGGGCTCTGGCTCCTTCTTAGATCATGGCTGCATCCTTGACACATAGACTGATCCTTGGCATGCCATACACCTCCAGAGGTGTGGATGCACAACCTATGGATGCATGAGTGACGTGTGCATGCATCAATGAACAGCCAGTGCTCTGGATGTGACATTTCCCCCTTAAAACTCCTCGTGCAATCATCAGTGGATGTCGGGTTCAGAGTCCTAGCCTACAGGCTTCTACAAAAGAGGCAAAATGTCCAAACGTCATAGCAGCTGTTTGAGTTGACTTTCAGCGTTTTCTCATCCATGCATTTGTGTCTGCCTTCGCGTTTCAATACATTCTGAGAGCCACTGCAGTCTCATTGACTTCTGGTCTTTTCTTATGATGTGCAGGATGTAAAGACATGAAGGCTGACATCATGTTTCTGGTGGACAGTTCCGGGAGTATAGGACACGACAATTTTGAGAAGATGAAAACCTTCATGAAAAACCTGTTGGCGAAGATTCAGATTGGTGCAGGCAAAAACCACGTTGGCGTTGTTCAGTTTAGTGACACCACTAAGGAAGAGTTCCGGCTTGACACATACCTCACCCAGAAAGAAGTTTCCGACGCAATAGGTAGAATGTCTTTCATCGGCAATAACACTTACACCGGAAGGGCACTCGCCGACGTAGACCAGTATTTCACCCCCTCCAAGGGGGCCCGTCTCGGAGTCAGGAAGTTTCTCATCCTCATCACGGACGGAGAAGCGACGGATAGCGTGAGGGACCCGGCTGGAGTTCTTCGCAGCAAACATGTGACCATCTTCTCCGTGGGCGTGTACGGCGCCAACCGGACGCAGCTGGAGGAGATCAGTGGGGACAGCAGCCTGGTGTTTCACGTCGAGAACTTCGACCACCTGAAGACAATAGAAAGCAAGCTTGTCTTCAGCGTGTGTGCTCGCCACGGTAAGTGCCCTGTGGTCTCACGGGTGTGAACTGAGGACTGGGCAGTGAGCGACAGTGGCCTCCACCTAACTTCGAGGTTGAGCCTTGTCTGTGTTCTATCAAAACACCCCTGACCTCCGGGGAAATTCCAGGTTAACTATTTTGGCACAAAATAGTCTGGCTTTGGTGACTTCAGGTATATTCCAAGAGATCTTAGAATTTTCCATGAAACTTCCGACTCTCATATCCATATACCTGGATTTTCCAGGGTCAGTTTTTGAACCCAAATGATTTTCTAGAATTATTTCTAGGCTACCTATAACAATTGCTAAGCAGTGAATAATTAGGAAATCAAATTCACCTTCCTCTTATTTAAATGGAGTCCAGTATGCTAAGCAACCCCCCACACCAAAAAACCCTTTGCATTTGAAAGATATAGTGTATATTTTCATTATTTCTAGTTATTCTTAACATTTGTCAACTAGGTAGTTTATGTTTGCCTGTTCATGTATCTATGCCCCTGGAAAATTTAAACTTGTAGCTTCTCTGATTGCTTGAGATCATCTTGATCTTACAAGCGGCATTGCTTTTGAAATAGTATTGAGCAACCTTAGTTGGTTCCTATCAACTTAAATGCCTCTTGAATGAGAACTTGCTATAAATCCACAAAAAACCCCCAAATTATCTGTGTGTTAATATCCATCATGTGATGTTATCTGTGTTTTGGACACAACTAAGAGAGCGTGACGCATGTTTCCCTGGCGACATGGAGACCTCCATCAGATTTTGTTCTCCAAAGGTTATGTGTGTGGAAATTTTTAGAAAGTTAACAAAATATCTTGTAAACACTTAAGTTGTAGGTGATAGCTCTAAAACTTCCTTGGTAACTTGGGGTTTTTTCATTAGTTGGGGTTTTTCCTCCTCGCAAAGTGGCAGCGATTCCAAAACTCTCGCTAACGTTGAGGGGTGTTCTGAAGACCGAAGCTTCAGTTTTGGCATCTGTGGGCCTCTTCTTGGCCTCTCTTCATGTTGAAAACTCTAAGTGTAGCCAGGCGTGGTGGCTTAAGCCTGGCTTTCCAGGAAACCGAACAAGAGGATTGCCCGAGCTCAGGGATTCGAGACCAGCCTGGGCAGCTTGGCAAGACCTCATCTCTACAACAAATAAAAAAAAAAGAAAAAGAAAAAATTAGCCGGACGTGGTAGCACGTGCCTATAGTTCTAGCTAACTGGAAGGCTGAGGAGGAAGGATCGCTCGAGCCCAGCAGCTCGAGGCTGCGGTGGCCGTGAGTGTGCAACTGCACTCCAGCCTGGGCAACAGAGTGAGGCTCGGACTCAAAAAAGAAAGAACAGAAAAAGAAAACTCTAAATGTGAGGCCCTGTCTACAGCGTAAGGTGAAATTTCAGCAGATTCATGCGTGAGATCTTCTCATGGATATCTGTCAAGTCATAGCTGGTCCCCAAATCTCAGCGAGTCATTGCGCCAGGTTTCTGCAGATGTAACCTGGGCTCCTCCCTGTTGCCTGACACTTGAAAATCTGACACTTCGTGATTGGTAATTAGGGCTGTAGACAGGACAGACAGGTGGAGAGTGGAGAAGGCGAGCCTTTGGAAGGCATGAGTTTAAGTCATTGAGGGAAGGGAAAGAGTGGGAGAGAGTCCACCCTGCGAAGCCCCCACCAGGGTGGCCGCCTGGCTTCCCCCAGAGGAGGCCTGGGCTCAGGGAAAAGGTGCGAGGAGCCCTTGCTGTCCTCCTGCTTGGGCTCTCCTTTCTGAGCTTGAATCCCAGGAGTCAGGGAGGGAGCACAGACAGCCGCAGACAGGCATGGCGTGCAGGGCAGGCCTGCCGACCAGGAGGCCCCAAGATGGCGGCAGCCAGAGGGCGGGGGCTAAAAATCTCAACCGCACTTGGGGTCCCAGGCGCTCTGGAACAGCGGGCACACCTGGCGAGCATCAGTCGGTCTGTCTCACCACCACATGGGCATTGGACTCGCTTCCGACATTGCCTTTCAGCCAGAAGCCTGCTTTGCAAAAGGCACTCATGTCCTGATGAGATAGAGTAAAACAAGGGGGCCGTGGCGTCAGGGCCTCGGTGGGGAGTCGCTGAGAGGAGGGGGGGGCGATGTCCTTGGCATCATGACATACGTAGGCTGTCGCGCTTCCCGGAGCCTCAGCTTTGTTCTCTGCGAAATGGCAGTGGCCGCCTTCAGGAAGCAAGCAGGTGGTGGCGTGTGGCGTGTGGGGGACTAGCGGCCACTGCTTGAGCGCGCTGTCCGCCTGGGCACTCTGTGTGGAGGCCTGTGGGAAGCACATGACGTGCTCTCCTCCCCTTTCAGATTGCAAGAGGATCGAGCTGCTGGACGTCGTGTTTGTGCTGGACCACTCGGGAAGCATCCTCCAGGAAGATCGCGAGCGCATGGTGAACATGACCATCCACTTGGTGAAGAAGGCGGACGTGGGCCGGGACAGGGTGCAGTTTGGGGCACTCAGGTACTCCGACCAGCCAGAGGTTCTCTTCTACCTGAACACGTACCCGAGCCGAGACGGCATCATCAGGAACCTGAGGATGCGCCGGGACACGGGCGGGGACACGTACACGGCACGGGCGCTCAGGCAGGCAGGCACCCTGTTCACCCAGGAGCACGGTAGCCGCATCACACAGGACGTTAGGCAAATGCTGGTCGTGGTCACCGACGGGGAGTCCCACGACCGAGAGCAGCTCAATGACACGGCCTTCCACCTGCGAGACAGAGGCATCACCATCTTTGCGGTGGGCGTGGGGGCGGCTGACAGGAAGGAGCTGGAGGGCATGGCGGGGAGCAAAGAAAACACCATCCACGTCGAAGATTTCGACAAGCTGAAGGACGTCTACACGGCCATACAAGAGAGCATGTGCATCAACTCACAAGAGGGTAAGTCATGACTTTCAACGTTTCTGAAGGTAGCAATGAATGGTTCGGTCAAAAATAAGCAGTGAGGCTTGGCCACCAGTTTTCTCCTCTCTAGAGGAAGCGGGTTGGTTGATAGAGCGAGACCCCAGGGCCCCTTCCCACCCCAGCGTGCCCTAAGAGATGGCACAGGAAGGTTCCGGAAGCATTTCTTGCTGTCGTGCTACCCGGTGGCCTTTTCTGAGAGACAGGATGTTTTGTAAGGCCACGCTCCCCTCACCCTATTTCGGGGCCACTCACCCTGGTCGGTGGCTACTGGCCTCAACGCAGCCACGGGGCCTCTGTTTCAGCCAAACTCCCGGAGAGGGTCACAGTTTAAACAGAGGGACATTGGTCTTCCAAGACCACCGGACCCTCCGGGTGGGATTCTGTGCATCCTCTAGGGCCACTGGAAGTCCCAGGGGTCTGAGGCCCTCTTCGGCACGAGAAGGCAGGGTGGGCTGATGGAGTTGGGCTAACAGGACCCGGGAGAGGGACAGGCACTCTGTCGAGGAGAGGCTGAGTCCTCTGTCCCTGGAGCCGCAGAGGTCCAGAGCTGGTGGGGGTGTGCTCCTCGGAGGGTCTAGGTCCTTGTGGCCTGGGCAAGTCGGTCTCCAGCCGACATCCTTCTCCATGTGCTTTCTCCCCGCCTCCCACTCTTTCCCCTCCCTCCCTCCCTCCCTCCCTTCCTTCCTTCCTTCCTTCCTCTCTACCAACACGAAGCTCACTTCTGTCGCCAGCACAAGCCATGTTTCCAAGGCCGCAGCACCCACACTGCCTCTGTAGCTGGTCCAACCACAGGAGGAGCCCCCCGCGTCCCGGATCAGGCCTGAGCTGGCTGAGCAGAAGGAGCGGTGCACGACCCCGGCTTCCCTCCCCTGAGCAGGCCAAGTTCACCCTCCTGGCTGCCCAGCTCCCACGAGGGCGTCCTCTTTAGCTGAGCCCAAGGCAGAACTTTCCCAAGGCAAAGGGCCCTCTCAGGCGACTGCCTGTTTTGTGCTGACCCTGGACTCCCGCCCTGGAGCCCAGCTTCCTTCTGTCCTGCCACGGAGGAGTCATGCAGCACTGAGTCACCATTACGCTACACGCGGGACAGGGTCGCTCCTAGCTTAGTGTTCAGGAGGCCAGCCTTGGACTTTGGCTCTTGGCCCCACCCCCTCCCTCAACTCCCCTCCCCCTCTCGGTCCCCTGAGCCCCCTCCCCAGGGTGAGGACCCCATGCTCGTTCACCTCCATCGCTACTAGCTCTTGCTCCACGGAGTTTTAACCTGTGGCTTGTGACACTGGAAGGAAAACGTTGCCACAGAAAACAGTGATGAATTCAGGGTGGAAACCTCTGGGGGTCCAGACACCTGCTGCTCACCGGACCGATTCTGGCTCTTGGAAAGTCATGTCACCTCTGGATTCTGTTTCCATGTTTATAAAATCTGAATAATCCCTCGTATGGGGGGTTGTGAATTTTAACTGTGCTATCTTATCCCAGAAGCATTTTACAAGTCTTGCTTCTCCAAGTGAACAGAAAGTGGCTGCCTGCGTCCTAACAGGGGTGCCCATGATGCACCTGGGGTCTTATTTCCCTGACTCGGGTGAATGCCCCCGTCTGGGCATGCTGATGGGATGCCCAGCCTTTTAATGAGGATTTCATACCTGATCACACCTCCTGCTTTCCTTCTCTGATTAGCCCTTGGTGTCTTTTCAAGTAGATCTTGTAAATAATTAAGTTTTTAAAACCTCTGTCACCTGTCCCTTTTGGCTGGGTTTCCTTCTTTTTAGGGCCAATCAGTGATTCTCTGTGATGCATCGTGATTTGCCACTAAAGTAAAGCTACTGAAGCTATTTGCCTGAGGGGTATGTTGGGGACGATCCGGGAGGACCATGACACTGCTTTTCTTCTCCTGTTGCAGTCTGCAAGCTTCCGGAGGCCGACGTGGTTTTCCTTTGCGACGGCTCCGACAGGGTGTCGGATTCGGCGTTTGTGACCATGACCGCTTTCTTGGCAGACCTGGTTGATAATTTTGACATTCAGTCTCAAAGAATCCAAGTCGGCATGGCTCAGTTTGGAAGCCACTACCAACAAATGATTGGGCTGAAGAACTCCACGACCAGGGCCCAGTGGAGGGCTCGGGTCCAAGCCATCCCAAAGAGCGGTGGGCGTCCGAGGATGGACTTGGCCCTCCGATACGTGAGCGGGATGTTTAGCCTCTCCGCCGGCGGGAGGAGAAACGCGGGCGTCCCTCAAGCCTTGGTTGTCATCACATCTGGGAAACCCAGCCACCCCGTGGCCGACGCGGTCAGAGCCCTGAGAGACCTGGGCATCTGCGTCCTGGTGTTGGGCGTGGGAGATGTGCGTAAGGAGGCGCTCCTGCCCATCGCGAGGAATTCTGGGAAAATCCTCACTTTCAAGAACTTTGATAAGTTAAAGGAGGGGCACGTGAAGAAAAGAGTCGTGCGGGAAATCTGCCAGACCTGCGGAGGGACCGGTAAGTGCCCCGGGGGATGGGATCACCCCACCCCCAAAGCTTCTTGTCCCCTTTTCCCGAGGGTGTCTTGTCAGCGGCGGGCTCTGCAGAACTCACCTTAGGACACGCACAGTGAGGAGGGCCGCTCTCTGCCTCCAGGGAGGCTGGCTGTGTCAGCCTCCCCCAAGACGAGGCACGGTGCAGCGGTGAGAGGGCTGGGCTGTGGCCTCTGGTCCACCCTATCCTTGCGCTGGGACCCCACGTCGGCTATCCTCTGAGCACCTGGCCTCCGTCCCCGATGTCTTCCCGTCACTGCTGGAGCTCCCAGGACAGCAGGGAGTGGGGAACGTGAGCCCCCGCTGACTGCAAGGGTCACTGTTTTAACTTTGCCGGACCCTCTCGAGGGTGTGTATGCACGTGTGTGCAGCGCACATCCTCTGTTTTTAATGATGATGACGTCTATGTAGTCGTGAGAGAGTGAAGGTCTGATCTGTCCTTGGAGATGATCTATCCCAGAGGTCACAGCGAGTGGTGCAGAGGCAGGGCGGGTGGTGACATGAGTCAGTGGACCTCGCGGGCGGAGGGTGGACTGGAGGGTGGCATCTCCGCCCTTGGGCTGTCACCCAGCTCTTGCTCGGGGAGCTTGAGGCAGAGAGTCGGGGGCACCGCAGGGCCGGACACAGAGAATGAGGCGAGTCGCGGCATCTGTGCGACATGCGGGAACTCCCAGGGCGCTGTGTCTCCGAGCTGCTGTGACGGGAGCGCTCCGTTCACGGTTCTGTCTCCCCGAGTTCCAGGCTGGACGTCCCGCGACAGGGGGGTTCTGCCCGGTGGGCTGCGGGGAAGACCGGCTCTAGGAGCCAAAGCCCGGGTTCCAGCTCGGTGTGGCAGTGGCGGCGGCAGCCTCCCTCAGCACCGTCTCCTCATGGGGGCAGGGCTGGAGTGACTACACGGCAGCCTGGGTGTCCCGGCCAGGGCTGACAACTTGCTCGGTAGACAGCGTTTCCAAACTGGAGGCTTCACAGGAAAGTGTGGAGGTCAGGCCAGCAGTCCGAAAGACCGGACCTGACGGCCCCGAACCCCGCCTCCCACGTGGCTCCCAGCAGCCGGAGCCGACGGTGACCGGGTTGGGATTTTCCTTTCTCGTTCCGTTTCCCACGTCCTGCTGTCCTGACTGGCTACACCCCTCATCGGCCTTCACAGCCATGCGTGTGTGACCTCTGAGATCAAATAATTTCAGACCAAGCACAGTGGCGCACGCCTGTAGTCCCACTTTGGGAGGCCAAGGTGGGAGGTTTGCTTTAGCCTAGGCATTCAAGACCAGCTGGGCCACCTAGCGAGAGCTCATCTCTACAAAAAAATTTAAAAAATAATCTGGGCGTGGTGGCGCGTGCCAGTAGTCCCAGCTGCTTGGAAGGTTGATACTGGAGGATCATTTGAGCCCAGGAGTTTGAGGCTGTGGTGAGCCATGATTGTGCCACTGCCCTCTAGCCTGGGCGACAGTGAGAACCCGACTCAACAAAATAATAATTAGACAAAAATCTTAAAAATTAACTTAAATGATCTCTAAGGGCAGTTCAGAACTTTAGTTTTTTATGATTATGTGAATCAGAATGTGTCGCCATTAAAGGAAATAATGTGCTTACACACACACACACACACACACACACACACACACACACACTCTCTCTCTCTCACACACAGCTACTGAGGATGACAGTACACTGTGGTTTGAACTTCCAGTAGCGATCTTAGTATCTGGAAGGGGCAGGGACCCCTGTGTCACAGGTCACCCAACAGCCAACACCCCTTCTGAGCCCTCCTGGATGCCAGGCCCCCCCCCCCCAGACTCGACAGCCATCCTCCCCCTGCTGGTCGCCCCCAACCCCACCCGCACACTCACCCACCCTGCCTCCCTTGTCTCCAGCCTGCTTCCTGGACGTGGTGGTCGGGTTCGACGTCTCCACTCACCAACCCGGCCAGCCTTTGTTCCAGGGCCACCCCCGGCTGGAGTCCTACCTCCCGGGCATCCTAGAGGACGTCACCTCCATCCGGGGGGTGAGCTGCGGGGCGGGCACGGAGGCGCAGGTGAGCGTGGCATTCAAGGTGAACAGCGACCAGGAGTTCCCCGCCAGGTTCCAGATTTACCAGCCGGCGCTGCTGGACAGCCTGCGGCAGGTCACCGTCAGCGGGCCCACTCGGCTGGACGCGCCCTTCCTGCAGGCCCTGTGGGACACCTTTGAGAACAAGTCGGCCTCCCGGGGACAGGTAGACTCCCTGTCCGGGCTCCCAGCCACCCTCCCCGATCCTTCCCGCCAGAGGTCTGGCTTCCCTGTCACCCAGTCCTGTCCATTGCCCTGACCACCCCATCACCCTAATTTCCCCATCACTCTGTCTTCCCCGTCACCTATCCTCCCCATCACCCCCCTTCCCTGTCACCCTGACTTCCCCGGCACCCTGCCTTTCCTGTCACCCCGCCCTCCCCCTTTTCCGCCCTTCCCCTCCCCCCACCCTCCCCCTCACCAGTCTCCGCCTGCCCGCTCTCCAGGTGATGCTCATCTTCTCGGACGGTCTCCAGGGCGAGAGCAGCGAGGCCCTGGAGAGCCAGTCGGACAGGCTCAGGCAGGCAGGTACGCGGCCGAGGGGCTGCCTGCCGCCAGCCCCCAGTCCTTCTCCAGCCCCGTGGTCACCGCCGCTTCCTCCCTGTCCTCCCCTGGTGCTCCTCCTCCCCCGTGCTCCTCCGCCTCATCTCCACAGCACCACGAGGCGTGGCGTCCGCCAGCCAGACCGGGGCCAGTGCTCCAGGTGATG
>NW_007256303.1:465697-488372 GCF_000164805.1 Carlito syrichta
CAGCCCGCACGGCCCCCGGACGCTGCAGCCCTGCGGCCAGGGCGGGCACTTGCAAGCTGTAGGCACGTGCCCCCCGACCCGGGCGTGCCTCAGGTGGCCATCACGCCGAGTCCCACCTTGGCGGGACGCCCTGGCCTCAGGAGGTCAGCCCGGGCACAGCCTCCGCCCCAGAGGCCCACGAGGATAGGGCCGAGCCTGAGACGTCCGAGAAACTCAGACCGCCTCATCCCTCTCCGGCCTCTCTCCCCAGGAACCCCAGGCTCATCCCAAACTTTCCGCTTCTGGGGACCCCGACCCAGGACGCCTCCCATCTCTTGTCCATGGGAGAGAGTTTGTGCGGGGTGGAGGCCCGACTGTCCCTGGAGCGGGGGCCGGGTGCAGGCCCGACCGTCCAGGGGTGTGCGTCTGAGGGTCCTGGGGGAGCCCGCTGCCCCTGGGCCTCGGCCGCCTCCCTGGAGGCTGCGGCGCTCCCGGCCTTGTTGTCGGTCGGTCCCCTTCCCCCCTTCCCATTCCTCCTCCGTGCCTCCATGGCGCCGTTCTCCCTCGAACTGCCCGATCCATCCTCCTCCTCCACAGCCGCCTTCCCTCCGTCCTCACCCTCCGTCCTCACCCTCCGTCCTTCTGAATCCGCTCCGTCATCACTTTGACCGAGAAGCCGCCCACGAGCCTCCAAGGCCGAGGCAGGCGCCTGTCCTCGGCGCTCCCGGGCCCCGAGGTCCCCTCTCAGACGCTCGCCCTCCTCAGGGCAGGCCTGCTTCCTGCCCGAGTCCCACTGGACCCCACGCTCTGGCGGGAGGACACGGGCGACCCGCTGGCTGTGTCCGCTGCATGGGGAGGGCAGAGTTGGCTCCTAGCGAGAGACCCGTTGACTGGGGGAGGGAATGGGTCAACGAGTGGCTGGATGAGTGTGCAGACGACCCGGCGGTGGCCTGGAGTTCCCCTGGGACGGGACTCACCTGGCTCTGCTCAGGCGCTCAGGGCCAGGCCACCCGGTGCGCTTGGCACTGGGGACAACTGGAGCACCATCATTCACTCGCATTCCGGAAAATTCCGAGAGCCTCTCTGAAGACGAGCAGCACCCTGACCTAGAATCACTTCCACATGCCCGAGAGTTGCACCAGGCTGGGGTGCAGCATGGAAGAATTCCTGCTGTGTCTTTCCGGGCACTTCAGTCTTTCCCGGGGATGCCTCTCAGGGGACTCTCGCCCGAGCCGGGGACCGGAGCCCGTGGATATCCAGAGAGCCCGGCAGGGCCGCCGGCCCCTCCCAGGCAGGGGCTCTGCCTCCCCCGGCCTGCTCCTCCCCTGGCTGACCCTCGGAGCTGCGTTCGCCGAGTGGCCCCGTGGACCCTTCCCCACGCACCCTGTCTGTGTCTGCTTCTCCCCGAACAGGCCTCGACGCCCTGCTGGTGGTGTCCCTGAGCCCGACCGCCCATCACGACTTTTCCAGCTTTGAGTTTGGAAAAGGCTTTGATTACAGGACGCCCCTGACCCTCGGCATGAGGGAGCTGGGCAGGACACTGTCGCAGTTCCTGGTGAGCCGCGGGACAAAAGCCCCATCGCTCAGAAGGCCTGGCGCGGGCTGACCCCTTGAGGAGAGCCGTCAGAGGCGCCTGGGCTCGCCTGCTGACCAAGCGCGGGGTCCTCCGTGCACAGGAGAGCGCGAGAGGCCAGAGTGCTGTGTCTGGGCTTGCACGTCCTCGTCCCGTCTGCCCTGTCGGGAATGAAGCCTGGGGCACTAAGACCCCACCCCACCCCTGACTGAGTCTGAAAGCCCCCGCAGCTGGTGCTCTGGAAACTCCACAAAGCGGGACTGACCCCTGGAACCAGCGAGGCTTAGGCACACTTGGGCAGTGGCCGTCTGCGTGCTGGGCGCCCCGGCCATGAGCAGAGGTTGTTTCGTTTGGAGAGAGGAGTTTGCCTCACCTGGGGCCCTCTCTATACTCCAGGGGTCAAAAAGCACCTCTGAGCTGGGCCTGGTGGCTCACGCCTGTCATCCCAGCACTTTGGGAGGCCCAGGCGGGAGAACTGCAGGAGTTCGAGACCAACCTGGGCAACATAGCAAGATCTCGTCTCTACAGAAATCAAAACATCAGCCAGGCAGGGTGGCACGTGCCTGTAGTCCCAGGTCCTCAGGAGGCTGAGGCGAAAGGATGGCCTGAGCCCAGGAGGTTGAGGCTGTGGTGAGCCGTGATCGTGCCACTGCACTCCAGCCTGGGTGACAGAGTGAGACCTCAACCCAGAAATCAAAAAGAGCCCCTCTTATGCCCAACTCCAGTGAAGGGACAGGCTTGTGGGTGGAGGATTATGCTTTGTGCGAGCGCAGTTCCTAAGTAATAAAGTCTGTGCCGGTTGTTTCACACTCAGATTTGCTTTTCTTCCCCCAGGGAAACATCGCAGAGAGGATTTGCTGCTGTACATTTTGCAAATGCTCAGGGGTTCCAGGACTTCACGGACCTCGCGGACAACAGACCACAAAGGTGCCACTCACTTGTGATTCCGTTTTACCTAACGTGCCTTGATTCGGAGGGGGCAGGGCTGAGACCAGCGGTTGAACTTACAGCCCGCACTCCGCGCTCACATGGCTTCCGCAGGGCAGGAGCCGATTCCGAGGGGCTCCCTTCTGAGGCTGCTGGAGAGAACACCCTGTCTCTTCTCTGTCCTGGGTGGTGTTGCCTCTCGGCTTTGCAGTATACACTGTGTATCTGCTTTAGACGACTCAAAAGGTGGCATGAGGTAGAAACAGTGGTGATGAGGCCGAGTGCCTGGAATCCCAACTGTTCAAGAGGCCCAGGCAGGTGGATCACTTGAGTCAAGAAGTCAAGACCAGCCTGGGCAACATAGCAAGGCCCTGCCTCATTAAATAAATAACGGAGAGTCATGTGTCATCGGCAGTGGAATAAGACTGAACTGCGAAAAGACCACAGCACTGTTGAGTAACAGCCCTTTAAATCCATGTTATGAAATATTAATTGCACGACACTGGGATGAATGATCTATCACGGTATTTTCCGTGAAATACTCCACGCCAATGAAAATGCGTGGACCACAGCCACGCACGACAGCAGTGAATTTCACCAGCACAATAGTGACCCAAAAAAGCCAAACACAGAAGAGCACACAGAGCATGAGTCTGTTTAGTAAATGTTTGAAGACAGGCAAACTGACCGAGTGTCGAGGGAGGGATACTTAAGTGACCACGTGCTTTAAAAGCCGAGGAAGTGCCATCCTGAGGCAGGCGTGCACGCCGGGGCGGTAATAGGTGATGACATGGCCCTGCGCCTGTGGCCCCAGGGCTCTGTTTCCTGACCCGGTGCTGGCTACAGGCCTTACATAGGACATTTCTGAAACTACCGTAAGGGATTCGCTGTATGACAATGAAGCTGCATGTCTATACCTCACTCAGGTGTATGTGCTTTTTCCAGTGGGTTTTAGCTATCACGATGAAAAGGAGTTTATCTTTAGAGAGATCACCCTGCAGCTTGCAGCATCCGTCCTCAGGGCGGGTGTGTTCTGCAGTCACTTCTTGTTCCAGCTGTTGCATTGAGAGTTTTCTTCCCTCCATTTCCCCTACTGCTTTGTTCAGGTCAGATCAGGGTTAGAAAAACGAGCGCAGGCACGGCCCTCAGTACCCTGAGGCGGGGCCTGTGTTAGCAGGTGGGGGGTGGGGAAAGAAAAAAGCATTTGCTGCGGGTGAGCCATGAGACAGGCAGGCCACATGTGGCCCAGGGAGCCACGGCGGGGCTTCCCCCCGCCTCGTGCAGCCTCCTTGCCAGAAGTGCTCACTCCTGGAGTTCTCCAAGGAGCAGGGGAGCACGCAAGCATCCCTGGGCGTCTCTTCCATTCGCCTGCTGAGAGGGTCGCGGCTGGCACTGCCCTCCTCCCTGCAGCTCGCTGGGGCAGGATGGCCGCCTGGCAGGGGCCTCAGGGGGCTGTGAGGATCAAAGAGGCAGAGGCTGCCGGTCTCTCCCCGACTCGCAGCCACAGCCAAGCCGGAGGCAGGGCCTCCCCAGAAAGCCTGTGACTTCACAAGGCCGAGTTGGGGGTGGGCACCTGACACTTGTTTTCTCTCTCCTGCCAGGGCTTTCCGGGTCTGAAAGGCAGCCGAGGACACAGGGGAGAAGACGGGGACGCTGTAAGTGTGACTCCCCTTCACTGGTTTCTTTTTCATGAAAAGATTCATCTTCACACAGAAGGGGTAGATGGGTTTGTTTCTATGTTTAACTTGTGTAGGTGTCTTGGGGGAAAGGGTTGTTTTCCTTTCTTCTTGTCTGAATCACGAGGTACTCGCTACATCCGTGTTTGTGGGGAGGAAAAAACGGGCATACCACGCAGCCTGGCATGCTTTCCCGGTGGCAGGGAGCTGGGCTTCCTCCCCTTGTCTGCCAAGCTGGGCACAGCAGGTGGCCTGATGGGGCTCAGCACTTGCCGTGGGTCCAGCCAGAGCCCACGTCCCTCAGGGACGGGGCAGGGACCCCCGAGGCACGGCTCCAGGTCAGGTGTTGCAGAGGTTGCCAGTCGGCCTCCCCCGGGCTCGGCGACCACACTGTGAGAATAGATATGGGTGGCTCTGGGTGGGATGGGGAAAGTCCAGGAACATCCAGACCGGTCTCTGTCCCCTTAGACCAAGGCCAGCGCCTCGTCTGGGCCGCACGTGTTAAGGATTAACAGCGCCGACCCTGGGGTCAGACTGGCGAAGCTTGAGCCAGATGCAGGACGGGGAAAGAGACCCTCCTGGTCCTCGCCTCTGAGCATCTATTCCTCCAGGACCCCAGGGCGAACTTGCACACTAGATGACCACCAGAAGGAGAGCTCTGAGTCACCCACCCTGTGCCGCAGGAGTCTTGGAGACACCCAGCAGGCTTGGGTGCGCTTCAAGTGTGGGGAGGTGTCACCACTTGCCTGACCAAGCCTGCGGCTGGCTGCCTCCAGGATGGGCCAAGGTGCACCTGACACACCCCTCAGCAGCTGTGGCCGTGGGGGAGGCCCCCTGCTTCCAGGGCAAAACTCTCAGGAGACAGAAGACGAGGAGGGACACCGGAAGTCCCTTCTGCGCTCTCTCTCCAGGAAGGAGAGGATCACACTCACGGCTAAAGGTGTTTCCGTGCAGCAAGTGTGCGCACCTGCCACACGCCCACTCTTGAGCCGGCCACAGGGGCACGGCATGGTCCTGCCCTCAGACAGCACAGATTGTTCTTCTCGTGAGATTCATTTTGCGCTAGCCTTGGCCAGTATTTAAATATTTTCTGGGAGAAGAGTGTTGTTGAGAGACACATATCCCTGACTTTGAGCGCTTTTCCCTGTGTGGATGGTCTCACTTTGGGGTCTTGAACCTGGTGGACTTCCTGTGAGGACTGGCTCTCCTTTGGGGTCTCGAATTGGTAGTCTTCCCCTGAGGACCGGCTCTCCTTTGGGGTCTCTACCTGGTGGTCTTCTCGTGAGGACTGGCTCTCCTTTGGTTTCTGTCATCCAGTTGCCTTCCCTGGGGACCGGCTCTCCTTTGGGGTGTGTAGTCTGGTGGGCTTCCCCGATGATCTGCTCCCTCCCGCTCTTCTGCACTGTTGCATCCCATCCCAGCCACCGTCTCTGCCTCACGCAGGTCCCTGGCACCCACTGGGTCCACCCTGTCACGGCGCTGATTCCCCTAGGACAGTGTTAGGGCCCTGGGCAAGTGTCAGGGCCACGTGAATTTCTGAGGCATTCACGTGGCCGCGGAGGGAAGCGCCTCCAGACCTTGGCTGTGCCCGGCTGGTGGGAGGGCGAGGCGGTGAGCTCGCCTGCAATTCTGTGCGCTCTCGGGTCTGTCCGAGGCCCCTGGGGTGGACGGGGAACACGTTTGGACGAGAGTGTGGCTGCAGGATGGTTTGCTTTTGTCCACAGCTCAGTGTGCCCACGTGCTCGGGCCTCACTCTTGGAGGCAAGCCCTGGCAGAACTCGGCCCAAGCATCACGTTGGACACTCGCTTGTGTTCCTTTTCTTAGGGAAGACGAGGAGACACGGGACCCCAGGGAGACAAAGGGCTTGCAGGGTGCCCAGGAGAGCGGGGTGAGAAGGTAGGAGGAGCTGCTGTTGCCTGTTCCCTGCAGCGTCGTCTCCCCCACCTCACCCTCCTCCCTCTGACCTCCCTCTCCCACCTCCTCCCTCTGGCTTCCTCCTTCCACCTCCTCCCTCTGATTTTCTCTCTCCCACCCTCCTCCCTCTGATTCCCTCACCCTCCTCCCCATGACTCCTCTCCACCCTCCTCTCTGTCGCTTTCTCCAGCTACGTTAGTTTCCGCATCTGCAGATTCATTCTGCTTTCCAATGACCTCAAGGAGTCTGTGGCGGTGATGAGATTCCACCCATTCCTCCTCTGTGGATGTATGGCTGGAAGCCAGCCACTGAAGACATGCCGGGGAAGGGAGGCGGCCCTGGGCTGCCGGCTATAACTCGACCCTCGGCCTTGGGCGTCGGGTGAGACTCTTCCTCTCTTGCAGGGCACCAGGGGCTTTTCTGGATATAAGGTACGGTGGCTTCTTCCTGGCCCAACTCGCTTCCTGGTGGGATCCCTTTCCCAGCATGCGTGTGCAGGGGCCTGCTCCAGCCTGACCTCTGTCCACGGCCGTCTTGCAGGGAGAACTCGGAGACCACGGGCTGGATGGACTCGACGGGGAAGAGGTCAGCTGCGTTTCTCGGGGGTCACCACACCGCCTTCAGGGTGATGTGCTTTTGAAGTGGGAATTTTGTTCTTGTTTTCTTTCAGGGCTTTCATGGATTTCCGGGAATAAAAGGAGAAAAAGGCAACCCAGGGGCTCAGGTAACACTTCACACCCAAGAGGGAGCATTTGTTGACCGAAATGGTCTTGCAGGCTTGGTGTCGTGGTCCTTGGGGACCCAGCTGACGGCCGACTTAGCCAGGAGATGAAGCTCTTTGACTTCCAAAGGGACAAGCGTTCCTGACGGGGCAAGGGGGAGACTGTGTGGTTTTCAAGAATTTCCAGGTAGAAAAATTCACAGCATACAATGTTCTTCTGTGGGCATGTTTTGCAAAGCCAGAAAGTGAATTTTCTAAGTGTTGGTGGTTTCTGGGCTCTCTTTATTGTGTCAGGAACAAAATCAAAAGGGAGAGAGAGAGACAAAATTACGTTGCTGGCCTTGGTGTAGCAAGTCACGGTGAAACCCTTTCTACTTTAAATTCATGCCCACTCCTTACTGGATGCTGACCTGACTTCCTGCAGCTCTCCATTGGTGTTTGGATCCATTTATCCATCAAAGTTTTGAGCACCTGCCACGTGCCAGGTGCTGAGTTACAGGATAAGAATCAGAGATGAGCCACGTGGCCACGTCCTCGAGGGTCCCATGGTGCAGTCAGGAGACACGTGCGTCCACAGGATGTGATCACACAGTTGTGGTTGGGCGTGTGGTAGGAATCTCCCTGGGGGGTAGGGAGTGCTGTGGGGTGGTGTCCAGGCAGTCTTCCTGGAGGAAACAGTCCCTGAGCTGAAGAGGAATGGGAATTTGAGCTAGCACAGCTGTGGAGAAAGAGTCTTCCAGACAGAGGGAATGGCAGAGCAGAACACAGGCCTGGCACCCTGCCAGTCTTTCGTCCTGGAAGGAGGTTAGGACCCAGAGTGGGTGGAGGTGTGGAACCAGGTGAGAGATCAGGGTGGCAGAGCGAGCCCCATGTGCCTCCGCTCCAACCACCCGGCAGTGGGGCCTTTGCAAGACTTGAAGCGGAAGGAGCACTGTCATGGTTGCGTTTTGGAAATACTGCCCAGCAGCGCGGGGAGCGTGTGGGGGACAAGGGGCAGATCCGTGCATGACGGAGCCTCGTGGAGGGCAGTGGCCACAAGGACACACGCGAGACCTGAGAAAGACATGGTGGGTCTGGGCGCGTGGGGCATGCCACTCCCGGGAGGTAGGAGGCCCCGCCCTCAGTCACGCAGGGGGACACCTCACCGTCCCTGCCTCGCTTGGGCTCTGGCCCTGGATGCATAATCTCCAGCTGTCGGTGCCCAGAGGGGCAGGAAAGAGGAGCCAGCCCAAATACTTCGAGCACCTGGGCTGGGGCAAGTTTGACTGGCAGCAGGCGGGTGACTGTGGGTCACCTGGTGGGAGCTGATAGCAGGTGTCAGAGGCTGCTGGGCCGTCCGGATGCCCGGGGCAGGAGCTGCCAGCTGTACTTGATGACTTCACTGCAAGTCTAATTAATGAAAACTTAAACTCCGCCTTCAGTCGCTCTGGCCACATTCCATGTGTTCTGCAGCCACACGTGGTTGGGGCAGCCATGCTGGAGAGAGCGGCTCGATGCTTCTGTCACGGCAGCTGCCCTGTCGGACAGCGCTGTGCTGGACCAAGCCTCCCGGTTTCTCAGCCTCCCCGCAGGTCCTCCTCCACAGCTCAAAGCTGGACTTGGTGCCCTTGAGAGGGTCAAGGAACCCGACTGAGGCAGAGGGATGGGGCATCTCACCGGGCTGCTTTCACTTGACGCCGAGACCACCGGGAGAGCCTCTTGCAGCCGACTCAGGCGTTGTATTTTTTTCAGGGCAGCCCCGGTTCCAGAGGCTCCCCCGGGGGACGTGGAGAGAAGGGCTTCCCGGGGGATCCGGTAGGTTGCCGGGACCCCACTGGCCCTGAATTTGACACTTGCTGCACAGGTCCCGCCTTCTGTCCCTCTGTGTCTTCTGCTAACCTGGGGCGAACGCTTGTCCGGGGAGTGGGGTGGCAGATGTTGACTGAGGCTTTGGGAACAATCGGGGTCTGATCTAGACTGGTTATGCTCAAGATTCAGAACTGGGAACTGAATCCCATCTTAGGAATCCCTATGGCTTGTTGAGACGTCCAGGCTCCTTTGGGGACAGTTTCCATCGTCCGTTGATTGGATGCCAATCTTACAGAACTGCAGATTCCTCATTTGCAGACGCAGTTACAGGGACTTCATGGGTGGCCCGAGAACGTTTGGACCAGGGCATCAGCAAAGCTGCCGCCGCAGAGAAGAGAAATCACCATGTAGCAAGCACTCTCTTCATTCTTTGTGTATTACCAAATCGTCTCCAAACTTGGGGAAATTTCACTTTCACTTTTTCAAAAATCCTATGAGTTTCAAACGCGAGTTTTGTCAGACCTCTCATGCTTGACTCAAATTAGCTTAGTGCTTGATCATTATACTGTTGGTTGAAAAAGCTGGTCTTTCTGGCTTCTGAAATACTTTTCAAATCCTCCTCCAGGGTAATCCAGGACAAGACAGTGGCCTCCAAGGACCAAAAGGGACCAAAGGAGAACCAGGAAGACAAGTAATAATTGGATCTGTTTTACACATGAGCACTGTCTTTGGGGACATGATTCTGTCATGGAGTTGAGTAAAGTCGGGGAAAGAGATGACTCCGTGACTATATGAGCAACCCCAAGTCTGCGCGTCAGACCCTTGTGTACTTAGAATAATGCAAGTCTGGTCTCAGCTACGCTCCTTCTGTTATTTTAAAGATGTGGGGAACAATTCAGGGTCAGGTACAGACATGGTCATCGTGAAGGTAAAATTTGGGCCTCCCTTTGGGCCCCACTTTGCCTGGCTTGAGATCGAGTACCCTGACTGACAGTTTCCCACTACTGCCAATCCCTTTCTTATAGTATTTTGATAAATGTTCAGGGTTCACTCGTGCGTGAGAACATGTGATGCACAGATCTTTGTTTCTGGGATGGACCACTCAGTAAATAGCCTCTAAGTCCATCCAAGTTACTGCGAAGGTCATGATTTTGTCCTTCTTTATGGCTGCGTAATAGTCCATCATGTATAGGTACCACATTTTCTTTATCCAGGGCACTTTTGACGGGTGGCAGGGTTGGTTCCATGTTTTTGCTATTGTGAGCAGTGCTGCGATAAACATGCGTGTGCAGGTATCTTTCTTGTAGAGGGTTACACTTCCATGGGCAAGATTGGGAATTTCCAGCAGGTGATGTCCTTTGGGAAGACGTGTGGTAGCAGTGCATGTCGCTACCCTTCTTCTCTTTAAAGGACACACAGCCCATCGTGTTCGTAGGCGGAAGGTGGCAGCATGGCATGTTCTAATCACGCGTGAGGTTTTGATGCCAATGCCTTCATCATTTATTCTGAACCTTGTGCCTTCTGATCTCTTGTATTTGCAGGGTAGAGCTGGACTGAAGGGGACGCCAGGCGGTCCTAGCTCCAGAGGAAGCAGGGTGAGTGTCTCTGTGGACACCCACTTCTCCCCTTGGCACTTGGGGTTGACACACCGGCATTCAGAGTCCTGGCTGCTGCATGATCAAAGTCAAGGATGGATTTGTCTGGAGGGCTTCTCAAGCTCGGCACTTGACCTTTTGGGCCAGATGGTTCTGCGTTGTGGAGGGCTGAGCACTGCTAGGTTTTAGTAGCATCCCTGGCCCCTGCCCCTGATGCCAACAACGCCACCCTCCTCCGGCCTGACATCCGAAAAAGGCCCCAGATTCACCCCTGGCTGAGAAGCACTGCAACACGCCTGCTTCTCCCTTCCGCCTTCAGAGGTTTTCCATGCCTTGGAGGGAGCCGGTGGTGCTAACCCAGAGCCCTCCTTGGCGGCTGAGCATTTAAAGCGTTTGCCAGAACGCTGTGAGCTGGGCAAACATGCTCTCTTCCTCTTTACGCGTTGCCAGTGGGAAGAAGGAATCACGGGTAAATGGTTCCCCAACAGACCCAACTCTGGCGTGAGGGCCGACGAGGTGGCAGCCTCGGGTCCCACATCACGCCAAGCCTGTCATGGCACAGACAGGGACGGTGGCTCTCCCCACCCGCCGGAGGACCAGCCAGGAAAGCACCTTGCCCTCCGAAGCTGGGGATCTTCATAATGCGTTCGAGACTCCCCTTCCGTGCGCCCAGCACGCACATCATAAAAAGAGAAGGGTGGATAACGTTCTGCACTTGGCCCAGAGCTTGGCTCAAGAGGGAACAGAAAATGCTTGGCTCTTTTTCCTGTGATGAATTTGGAAGCTTCTGGTCATTTTGGAGGCAGTGGCCGGCTGCCCTTCTCTCTGGGGCAGACAGGGAAAGAACGTGCGGCCATCCTCCTCCTCGACGTGTCCTGAGCCGTCGTTCTTGAGGGAGGCCCTGCGGGTCCGGGGCTGGGCTCACAGGCTCTGGGGAGACTCCCAGGCCGTGCCTCCCCCCACGTGGGAGAAGTGACGTGTCGTAGGAGGAAGCAGTCGGGCCGCAAGATGAGCCAAGCGCTGTCGATTTTAAAGATGAGCCTGCGTTTTTGTGGGTTGAAGAGGAAATGCTTATAGATTGAAATCGCTTTAGAACTGACACATCCCTCTGGCGCTTTTAACTAAGAGGGATAACAAGTCCTTGGACAGACCAGCCGACTCCTTCCAAGCCCTTCAGGGACGCGAGGCCCTCAGTCCCTCCTCACCGTCACCCACTGCCCTCTGGTCTCCTCCCTTCTCCCGAATTAAACAAGGCCACATGAATGCAGCCAGCAGCACCGGGTCTTCTGCCCTCTCCCCCGTTTTTCCAGAGAACGCAGTTCTCTCTGGGAGTCGGGAATGCATGACAGATTGTCAACAACCCAGGCCACCCGGCAGCACGGCCTCCCGCGTGGCAGAACTCTGACCTAGGACAGCCGCTATCACCTGCTGCTGCCACAGCAGAGGATCTACATGCTCAAGTCCACGCTCTGGGCCTCTGCCTCTCGTCTGCCCACACAGAGGAGATGCCACCGCACCCATGTGGGGCCAGGTCCTGACCAAGTCACTTTCAAATATTCACTGAATCCTCTAACCAACCTCTGGTTGGTGCTATTTTTACGGATGAGAAAATCAAGGAGCCTTGGCGGTTTGCCCGGGGTCATGACAGAGCTAGGATCTGAGCTCGGTCTGTCTCCCCCCAGACCCCGGGCTGCTGCCCCCCTGGGTGGGGCTGACAGGGCAGCTGCCCATTGCCAGGCTTCACAACCAGAGTTGAGGAGCTTGGGCCGCCTGACTTCCAAGGACGCCTCTCTAACCGCTGTGCATATGGGTTACGCAGAACACGCGTCAAGCTTCTCTTGCTCTTATGAAGTGGGGCGTGATGTCATGGAAGCGGCACCCTCAGTCCTGCACACTGTGTCTTCGCCATTTTCTTACGTCAAGAGCGTTGACTTGCCACTCTGGAGGCAAACAGCTGACATGTGACAATGGGCAATGTCTCCCCAAGAGTATTTGTATTTAGAAGCAAAAGTCCCTTGAATCAAGGGGCAGAACCTCGGTGGAGAAATTCTGGCCATCGGCCTCCCCGGAGCCCGTGTTCGGTCAGGTGGTTTATTTCCAAAGGACTCGGGAGGCGGCAGATGGGAGGAAACGCTGCCAGAAGGAATGATTTCCACAGCCACCTTTCTGAGCCAATGGATGAGGGAGTGTATTTTTTAAGTCCCTGTTTTGTACCTAAAGCCATCAGAGTTGTTTGTTACGGTGCGGGTGGACTGGCAGTCGAGGTGGCACCCGGCTCTCTCAGCAGGGCGAGGACAGGCCAGTTGGCATGGATTTTTTCGCTGTTTAGGGAGAAGGGAGCCGGGATCTGGGGTCTGCTCTTTCCGCAGGCCCTGGAGAAGAGAAGGTGTGGCAAGGGCCGTCGCTAGGTGGGCAGCCTGAGCCGGGCACAGGTGACTTGGGTGCCAAAGAGCACCGTGTTGCTTTTTTCCGTGAACCTGGTGGCCGCATTTGGGCCCAGACGGCTGAGCAGACTCCACCCACCTTTCCTTCCTATAGAATTCCAGCGACTAACCTGGGGGGTCCCCGAGAAACACCACATGGAGAAGGCTATTCCTCCCCCCATGGTACGATCAGGGTTCAGGACCGGGAGAAACGGAGGTGACACAGTACTCCTCCCGTGTCTCCTCCTGTGGCCCAGGCCTCGCAGGGCTCACGAGAGAGGAGAATGTAGAGGGCAGGTCTGCAGGACCACCCGATGCCTGAGCCACTTTCCTGACAGCCAGGACGGTGTCCCCCGAGCTGGGGCTGTCGTGGCCTTTAGACGCCCTGGACTTGCAGTCAACCCCCAAATGCTTGTCTGTAACAAAGTGCCCCCTGAGAGGACGCGTCTAGGAAACAGCCCAGGAGGCAGCTTCTGTGAGCAGCTCGGTGCTGTGTTGGCCAGGGAACGCACCCCAGACTCGCACGTTGACACTTTGTCTTCTCTGTTCCAGGGACGGGGTGGCCGGAGAGGACTCCAGGGTGCCTCGGTGAGTAGCCCTGGCTTCTTGCGCTGGGGTTGACGGACCACGGAGGTGTCTTCCACACACTTGGCAAGACATTGTGGGAAGTGTCCCATGCCGGACACGCTCCCCTGGTTGGGAGACACACTGGCTACCACTGCCCCTCCAGGGACAGGGCCGACCCAAGACACAGCCTCCCTCACAGACACCCACGGACACGCACAGCCTAAGCGATGCCAAGTGGCGGCCCCAGCCTGCACTCCGGGTGCTGGGGACGCGACTGCAGGAAAGGGAATTTCTTTCCTGGAATCAGAAGCGAGCTGTGCTCATTCCTTGGACAGCCTGGAAGGTTACAACCCCAGGCAAAGCGGGGGGTGAGCCCCGAGGCAGACACAATAGCACCTCAGTCCCATGGAAGTCCTGCAAAGAGAACAACTATGTGCAAACCATGCAGAGACAATCTTGACCTTGACGCTGAAAACACTTGTTCCTCAGGGAGACCCAGGAAGTCCTGGACCCCCGGGCACACAGGGAGCAGAAGGATCCCAAGGCCCACAGGTGCGCTGGAGTGTCCTGTACATAAGGGCCAATGCTGGGAGGCTGCGCTGGTGGGAGAAGGCGGTTCTGCACACAAAGGAATAGCTGAGGAACGTCGAATCTGTCCCTGCTTGGCTCTGCTTCCCCCGTCAGGGGTGGGGGCCACCCTGGGCCATCAAGCCTGCTCCCCAGCTGTTGCCCACCCATGAGCCTTTGCAGCGGGGAGGTGAGCACCTATGCCCACCTGGCACCACGGCTGCACGTTCGTGCTCACAGGTGATGGGTACCTCCGGAGGTTGGTCGTTAACGTCAGGTCCAGCAGGTCACTTCTCTTGGCTGGGGTCTGCACATGGCCCCGCCCAAGAAGGTTAGTTACCAGGCAGGAGCTGCTCCTGGACTCACCTACAGCTCACTCCCCTGGGTGACAGCATTTCTGGGGTCTGATAGGGCTTTCCTTTTGCCTGTCTTCACGCTGTGTAGCCAGTCATTTGAGCGCCAAAGTTTCCCTTGCTCCCTTCCACGCTGGAAGAAGCAGTGGTCAAGCCTAGAGGTGGCTTTGTAACACATGGGTACTTAGTCTTCCTATGAAGTCAGTTTATACAGAGCCCACCCTACGCCTGGACTTGTCTGGAAGGGCCCGTGTAGACGTGTCTGTTCTAAGGCCTTCCCAGGAATTCACCTTTCTTCTAGAAAGTTCCATATTATTAGAACTACATTGGACCGTGGGATTCTCTTGAGTGGTTCTGGGGTCCCTGAACCAACCCATGAGCTAGTAGGTTCTTGAGATTGAGTGACCATGGAGTCAGCCTAGATCCATTGCCAGGCTTTTGCGTGGAGGGTGACGGCTACTTCAAATACCTCAGGCGCTCAAGGTCCGTCTGACACTTAGACGGGCGGCCAGGGGCCATTCCACAGCTGGTGCTCTGGTAGGAAAGAGCACTGCTGACAGCTCCAGTGTTTGCCTCTGTGGGAGAAAACGGCATGAGAAGCACACACTGAGAGCACACGTCCAGGAAAATACACCCTGACTCCTCTGATGGAGTTGGCTGCTTCTGGGCTGGCTTGAAACAACTCTGCTCCTTACTGCTCACATTAACAAGCATTTTGGTGCCGCCACCTACCCCTAAAGGCCTTGATCTGGCTGTTGCTTATGTCTTCCTCGTCTGCAGGTTGTGTTTCCCATTTAGTCTATTTCACATTCCCTGCAGAGAGGGGTGAAGGTCTTACCCCAGCCAGGAACCTTATTCCCCCACAAGACCTGGACGCCCGGGTCCACGGGCCTGTCACTTCTAACAACTGCGTGGTCACAGGGCAAACGGCTGCCAGGCGTGGGCTGTTGCCTTCTGTGGGCGTTTCAATAACACCAATCGAGAAGGTCAGCTGCGATGGACATGATCTCACCATGTGTCTTTTATTACTGCCCAAGGGGTCAAGGGGAAGTCCTGGCAGGAAGGGAGAGAAAGGAAGCGAGGGGCACAAGGGACCTCAGGTAAGTGACACCGAGACGTTGGGCTCAGTGATGCCTGGCGGTTGCTTTCCTCTTCTGCAAGATGTCTTCATGTAGAGATTGCTTTATACCATGTACCTATAGAATTTATTTTACTCCATCCTCAGATAGAGTTGATTTTATACCATCTTCACGTAGAGTTGATTTTACGCCGCTATCTTGAGGTGGAGTTGGTGTTACACTATCTCATGTTGAGTTGATTTTACGCCATCTTCCTGGAGTGTTTATTTTGCATTATCTACATATGTATGATTCCATTTGGGATTATGGCTACCATGCCTAGCGAGTTTTTAAATTTATTGTAGAGATAGGTTTTTGCTATGTTGCCCAGGCTGGTCTCAAATGCCTGGGTTCAAGCATTCCTCCCCCTCAGCCTTCCAAAAAGCTGGGTTATGTGTGCGAGCCACGGCACCCAGCCAAACGTGGCACAGAGTCCTTGCACAGAGCCAAGGAGCTCCTCTTGGTCCCTCACTGGGGTTTCGCTCAGAAAGCACAACCCACTCCGCCAGCCTCAAGAAGGCATTTGGAAAAGTACAAGTATGGCCCAATCATGAACGAGTCCTCCAGAACCTAATATAGTATTCGGATTCTTCCAACTTTTAAGAATTATCCGTGCCACGCACGTGTATCACATGTATCCTCATTGACGATAGACCTTTAAAACTGACCGTGCACAGGGCCCCCGGTTCCCAAGACTGTCTGACTCCTAAGCTCCGCTCTTGCCTTCAGCCTCTGAATCTGTGTGTTTGCTGAGTGAGTCCTGAGAGTTTGGCTAGTGGTGGATGGGTGTGACAACATGTTCTGAAGCTCTTTGATTCTTCAGCTCAGATGGTGAGTGTTTGGAAGGCAGGGCTGCCTGTCTTCCCGGAAAGTGTGGGAAAGGCACCGCCTCCCGTTTTCAGGCAGAAGCGTGTTCTGCAGGTGTTTCGTATGTGCCCGTGGCACGGTGCACCAAGGTGGCAGAGTGTCTTGTTCCAGCAAATCAGTGCACGGCAGCAGCGTCCCCACACTTGGAAGTCCCATGTGTTGAGTCCTTCTCTCACTGAGGCCCCACGTGGACTAGTGATGCTCCCGCCTGGGAACACGTGTGGTCCTCTCCCCAGGACTGGAACCGGCAGCCTCAGGACTGCCCTGGCTGACTTGTCTCCTTTGGGTGCTGGGGCTTCTGTGAAGGTGGCGTTGGGAGGTGTTGGCACGACATGAAGAAAAGTGACACGTGTCCAGTGGGTTTTCTTAGCATTGCTGTGGCCAACATGTGGGTCTTTCTTTTACAGGGTTCTTCTGGGCCAACGGGGGCTAAAGGGAGCCCTGGAAGATCCGGACTTTCGGGGAAAAAAGTAAGTGTGCTTTCTTATGGGTTTCCAATACCGAGAGCAGAAGCACCCCCATTCCCTCCCCAACCTTCCCATTGGTCCCTCACGTGGTTGACTCCGGGCACACGAATGAGCCACCAGCCCGCACTGATGACTCCTCTCTCTTCCGCTGAGCAGTTTCTAACAGCTGACCTTTGGCCTTCCACGAGGCTGTCCCACTCCACCGGAGATCCCACCCAGCAGAAACGCTCTGAGACACCCCAACACGCTAAGGCCCCGCAGGCAGGGTGCCCGTGACCGGGTCGAGGAGGGTGGTGGTGTCAGAACCCGCCTCCGTCCTGCGTGCACCCCTCTTGCTGGAGGACGGCTCTGGTCAGGTCCCACCCTGGACCCCCACCCTTGAGCCAGCATCCCCGGGCAGCCCACTATGACTTCAGGGGGAGGGGTCCGCTTGGCTCCTGCCCTGCCGTGGTCTTGAGTCCCTTCCTGTCTGAGCGAGGGCCCGGGTTCTCCTTTCACACCCAGCCTGGAAAACCGGGCCTGGGCCTTGCTGTCCCTCCGCCCCGGGGAGTCCCCAGGCGCGAAGGTTACAGGATGAGGAGTTCTGAGGGCTGCTGGGCGGTGCGGTGACGGTGGCCAACAGCGCAGTCTGTTCACTCAACACTGTGCTGAGAGCAGCTCTTGAAGGTTCTCAGCAAAAAGAGAAAAGAAAACATGGTGGCCTGAGAGGACAGATGTGCTGGCCACCTGCTCATGGTGATCATGTTTCTTTTGCTGCGAGATCTTTTTTTATTTTTTTTTGAGTTGGAGTCTCACTCTGTCGCCCAGACTGGAGTGCAGCGGCCGCTCCCGGCCACCACAGCCTCGACCTGCTGGGCTCTGGCCATCCTTCCGCCTCAGCCCTCCGAGTAGCCAGAACTACAGGCGCACGCTACCACGCCCGGCTGATTTTTGATTTATTGTAGAGATGAGGTCTCGCTGCCCAGGCGGGTCTCGAACCCACGGGCTCAGGCCATCCACTCACCTCAGCCTCCCAAAGGCGCGGGATGACAGGCTGAGCCACCGAGCCCGGCTTGCTGCGAGATCTTTTAATTGTGCATTGGAAGTGACTCGCCACGGGGGGAGGCTGCGTGCCATCGCCGTGGCCTGCAGGCTGTGCGACTCCGCCTGACCCCTGCGCAGAATGGGAAGTGTGTGTGGGCCCTCGACGACAGGCACCAAGCCCGGTCAACGGTCTTGCCCCTTCCTTGGCATCACTGACAGAGGGAAATGTGCGCGGTCCGTCTCACGGCAGGGTTGGCATCAACGGTGGGGGAGGAGAGAGGACATGTCCGTCATCCGCTGGGTCCCAGCAGCTCTTCCCAAGAGATCGTCCTAAAGTCCCTGTGTAAACCACATCCCACATCCCACACCTTCCACTTGGCGGTTATTTGTGAAGAAGGGGGTGTCTGCAAGACCCTGGGCTGCTGGGTCGCTTCGTCTCAAGCCCGGCTCCCTCCGGTCCTCCCTCCGCCGCCTTCACCGGGCCTCTCACCTTCTGCTCCTCCTGCCGGGTCAGCCAGCCCTCCACTCCGCCACGGCCTCCTCCTTCCTCCCCCGTTCTTTCCCCCTCCTCCCCTCCCTCCCTGCTCACACAGCCCACCCTCCTGCCTCAGCCTCCGCACCTCTCCTCTAGGCAGCCTCCAGGCCCGCCAGACCTGCCTCACCCCCTGCTCTGGCCGCTGTCCCCCAGGGCCTCATTGGACACTCATCCCACCTGTCTGGTTTTTCTTCCCCCACCCACCCTGCGCTCGGTGAAGGCAGAGCCAGCTCCATCCCTCGCCCCTTCCTGGACGGCCGGCTGCAAGCGAGTGTGTGTCTGCCCTGTGCCTTCTCCTGTCCTCAGGGCGCCGGGAGGCAGCACAGGGGCCTGGCCCCGCCCGGGCTGAGCGGGCATCTCTCCTTTGCGCCGCCATGCCCGTCGGGAGCTCTGACTCCTCGCTGAGAAGCCAGTCTCCCCTTCCACAGGATGGAACATTCCACGGAGGGAGCTGGGTTGGCTTTACTGACCCGACGCCCTTCTTGTCTACCCCTCAGGGAGAGCCTGGACTCCCTGGAGACTTGGGGCTGGCCGGCCAGCCTGGGCAGCGAGGAAGACAGGTATGAGGCTCCGAAGCCCTCCCCTCCCCGGCCCGGCCCTCGGCTCCCAGGCAGAGCAGGACGGAGACCATCAGCCCAGCAGGGCTGTGGAAGGCTCCCTGCATGTCAGAGGGTGTGGGGACGTGTCTCCCAGCTGGGGGCTCTCCCTCGTGGCCAGTCTGTGAGTGAAGGACAGTGGGGGGGCAGGCAGAGGACAATGGCAAAGGCAGGACAGGCACCTCTGTGGCAGCCCGCAGTGTGGCCGGTTGAAAAGCATTGTCTCCTGAAATGCCAGGGGTGACAAGAGATAGAGAGATGGGCAAAGACACGGGCGTTGCTTCTCCAGCCAGTGGCTGTGACTGTATCCAAGGAGAGAGAGAAAGGGGAGAAAGAGAGGGTGGGGGAGAGAGGGAGGAGGGGGAGAAACGGAGGAGAGGGGGGAGGGAGAGAGGGGGGAAGAGGGACAGGAAAGGAATGACAGAAAAGAACGTCTGTGATGCATAAAGCAAGAGGAAGGGAAGGAAGGAAGACGGACCCAGGATCTCACTGTGTGGGGAAGGCTTGCCACTGACGTTCTGGAGATGCCAGGAGAAAAGAGGTCCCTCAAAGGGATGTTTCCTTCAAAGGGAGGTTCCCCAGGCGTGCGTCCATGTCCCTCCTTTGTCCCTCAACGTCGCCCTAAATGCTTCAAAGCCGCCTCCAGCCCGTGCTCCGCGTTGACGTGGCCCTCTCTTGCTGTTGCGCCTCTGCTTGCTTTCCGATGCTCGCCGTCTTCAGCAGCCCAGCCACGAATATACACGTCCCGAAATCTGTGGGCAAAACTATAGTCCGTTTCTACGTATAAATGTCTAGGCAAAGCGTGGCTGGGCCAAAGACTGTGCGCCTGCTGAGTGAAGGCTTGGCCCGCTTGCGGAGGGCCCTTCGGGACGCCCAGACACCACCCGGCTGTGCGTGTCTCGCTGGAGCGTGTTTATCTCGGGGCTTCCTCGGCCGCAGGTGCTGGCGCTTTCTTTTCCATCCTCATCACTGACAGAAGAGGCGTCCCATTACTGTTTCAACCGCATTGTGGTTAGCACTGGGGTTGGCCCTTCCTTCCATGTCTATCGGCCGTTTCTCGGGCCTGGGTTCCTCAGGCTAGCTCCAAGTTCTCCAGTCAAGAGCCTGCCACCAGCGCCACAAGTCCTGAATGACCGACCTCCCTCCCTCCCTCCGCCCCCTGCCATGGTCAGAGGGGAGCTGGCCAGAGACATACCCGGTCGTGTCAGGACGTGGGGGAAACCCCGTGACATGCATGTTCCCAGGGCTCAAGGTCACCAGCAATCCCCAGCCCCACGGAAGTCCTGGTGCTCCTCTTCTGACACCATCACTTCCCCATGTAGACTACGGTCCATTTCCACTCTTGAGAAACTGAAATGAGCTGGTGTGTTTGCAGGGAGATTCTGGCAACCCGGGCTACGGTCAGACGGGACAAAAAGGAGTGAAGGTAACTATGGAAGGCGGTGATTTTTTTGATGGGCAAATCAACTAAGCAAGACAAAAAGAAACGATCCCATCACAGAAGCAGTGTGTTGATGTCTTTACGTTCTCCACCAAAATTGCAGGGCCTCCGAGGGTTCCCTGGAGATATGGGGCTGAAGGTATGGCGCACGTGACCTTTCGAGACTACCACGATCTTCTCTCTCCCTTCGTGGCAATCTCGATTGATAAAATGAAATGCTTGTAGACTGATCCAGCTATGTCGTCGTCGTAAAAGTGTCTCTCTTGGTTGTGGTCTAATTTGAAAGCATGTATGGGGTGGGAGAGACAGGATGGAGGGAGGGAAGGAAAGGGCTTCTACCTGAGAACTGAGATAACCCGTGGAACCCACAGGTCTGAATGAAGTGGGCGGCGGCAGTTGTTTTGGGGCGCTTCCCCAGAAGGGGGCCATGCGTGACCTGTGAATCTCCATGTGGGAGGAGACTGCTGTCTTTCATGGCCTATGCCCTTCCCTGACAGCCGCCTCCAGGTGTCCTCTCAGGTTTCTCTGTGTTGGTGGTTTTGTCCAATTCTCTCGCTTCAGCTCCTGCTGTGAGTTCTTCATCTCTGCGAACTTCACCTCCTCTCACCTGGAAGATCACAACAGTCTTCTCCTCGGTCACCTTCCTTCTTCCTCTCCCTGCTTCAGTCAATCCCAAACGCTGCCGCCGCTTGATTTTCTCCAAGTATAGCCCTTATGCTGCTGCTTTCCTGGTCAAACACGTCCAAGAGCTCCTCGTGGCCAGACGAGCTCATTGACATCTGTTTTCTGCACTGGGATTCAGGAATAGGGGTTCCCTTTTTAAAAGTGTCCAGACAGTTGATGATTAAATAAAATATGGGTTAAGAATAGAACGTCTGATTAATAAATCAAATAAACTATAGGAAAACAGCCCATTTTGGAATCCTCTTTAAAGTGTTTTTAGCTAATGAAATACGAAGCGACTCTTCCGTAGAAAAGGGTGTGAGAAGAGACTATGTAAATAACTGTTAGGATGAAAGTCTTCATGGTAGAGGATCAATTTTCTGGCTTGATGATAAAGGGAGAAAATTAGCATTCTTCGATTTATTGATGAATGTGGAAATAAGCATAATGACAAATATCTGTCAAAATTAATTTCCTACAAAAGCCAGAGGAGATTTTTTTAAACCTCCAGCTTTTCCAGAAGTGTTTCATGAATTTAGAAAGTAATTCATTATTTTGTATTTTATGTAGTCAATACTCCAAATGTTTTTCCTGATTTTCAGGCATTTTCTTGGAATATTTTTATGACTAGCCATTTAATTGACATTTTATGTAAATACTTGTATTGTGAGAAAATTTAAAATATCTTGGAGACTATCTAGGTATCTCAAAGACTGAGTTCCAAATGACAGGAAAAGGTATTTAAGGATGTATTGCCCTTAATTAGTGTGTCAATAATTGTTATAAAATCAATTAAGTTTCTGTTTGGAGATACTTTTTAAAATCCTTTCATAGCAGATCTTTTGACATCTTCATTTCTTATATCTGAATCTTCAGGGTGATGTTGGGAATTCTGGAACTCCTGGGGGACCTGGACCCAAAGGATTTCGGGGACTGGCTGTAAGTGACCTGCGATTCCAGAAGTAGTACATATTTCTTGGGCAGACTCTGGCCTTCGTGGTGCGATAATAAATGTGCATTACTGATGCAGCTCAGGGACATCTGTGATGCCACTTACTAGCTGTGACCTTCAACACACCTCAGTGTCTCTATTTCTGTGACATAAGAGCTGAACTTAGTGATGCCTAGAGTCACTTTCAGGTCTGAAAGTTTCTGGCTTTATGAATCAGAACTATTTTAAAGATGGACGAATTGATAACTGTCACTTCTGAGAAACATCCTTGCCTTCCAGTCTGTTCCAAGGCTCACGCTGAATCCCAGAATGATAACTCCATGAGTGGAAATGAAGGTGATATCTCCCCGAGTCGCTGAGGGTTTTCTGATGACTCCACCATCCATAGCAAGATCAGACAGGGCATTCATTTTAAGGAAGGCTTTTGAGACCTTCTGATTAGCAAAGCGCAGAGTAGAATATTATGCTTACTTAAAAACACAACGCAGAGACAGGCACCTTTCATCCTAAGGTTTGAGTGCAGCATCAGCGGTCATCATCAGTGTGAAAGAGAAACAGTCCAAAGGCTGTTTTCCCTCTGACTGGAAAAGTTTCATCAGCATCCATGTCCTCACCCAAGGGTGGGAACGTCATGGCCCGTGCGTGTCCTCCGTGTGTGTCTTTTTCCCTCTTTAGCCTTTTACAGATGGGAGGGTCTTTTTTTTTAATTAGATCTCTGTGTGTCCCAGTTGATTTGCTTTTCCTGTTAGCACCAAGCTCAGCTTATTACTAATTTAGACTGAAATGCACAGTTAGTGCCAGAGCAAAGTCTGCCACTGTTTAAGAGGCTAAGAGGGAAGCAATATTTAATGGCGATTAAGAGTGGGCAGTTGCCGGGCTCGGTGGCTCAGCCTGTAATCCCGCGCCTCTGGGAGGCTGAGGTGAGTGGA
>NW_007256303.1:488466-495217 GCF_000164805.1 Carlito syrichta
CTGCACTCCAGTCTGGGCGACAGAGTGAGACTCCAACTCAAAAAAAAAAAACAAAAAGAGTGGGCAGTTTACGGTATAAGTTAGCAATCTACCTGGCTTGAATCAATAGCTGCTGTCTTTTAGAAATATGTCTTATTAACACCAGGTAGCACCCGTGGATAGACGATGTTGAGAGTAACACGTGTTCCTATCTGCAGCTCTCTGTAGGTTTGAAAGGTGAAAGGGGTTCTCGGGGACCCCCGGGCCCTCCTGGACCAAGAGTAAGTAGACCTGTAGGACCCAGTGCGCTGTTTGGGGTATGTTCCATGGAAGGGCACAGAAACATGGGGTTCGAGCCCAGATTCTGCTTCTCACTAGCTGCAGGCCCTGGGGCCAGTCCCTAGGTCTACCCGTTTATTTCTAACATGGGGGTGACATGTCCTGGGTGGATGGATGAATGTGTGAATGGATGGGTGGGTGGATGGATGGATGGGCTAGCTGTGCTTCTAAGAAGAAAAGACTCCAGTCCACACCTCACTAACCCCATTTTGGTTTTCCTAGGGTGTTAAAGGTCTGGCGGGGCAGCCGGCGTATTTGGTATGTATCTCCTTTTTCATGGAAGAAAACCCAGTTGACTCACTGGGAAATAAACAGGCCACGAGGAGGTCACTGTGCTCATGTTTCTCTTCTCTCACTCTCTTTCAATTTGTAGCAGTGTGATCTGATCCAGTTCCTGCGTGGACATAGCCGTGAGTATCTACCCTGGGGGAGGAGCATCTGTGGAGGGCGAGGCCCTCAGGCCAGGGGGCAGGGGATGTGGGGTCGGCAGGCGGAGCTCGCCGGCAAGGAGCCTGTGCACAGGCCTGGAGTCCTTACTGCAGAACAGCTCACATTCAAGGGGGGAGGACGGGGAGGAGGGAAAGATGCCGGCCAAGGATGGGAGGAGACGCGCCTGTGGGGAACAGCGGGAAAAGACGCAGGAGTGGGAAGTGGCTCCCACTGTTGCAGCGGTTGAGGCCAGAGGAGAGCGGGCGTGGGGCTGGAGGGATGGCCACAGGGTGCGGGGCTAGTGCCTCGGTCCGTGATGGTGCTTGGGTGGCGGGAAGTGAATCTGGTTCTGGGGAGGAGATGACGCGTGACAGGAAAACAGTTTCAGCAAAGGCGCCCGGGGACGTCGGTGGAGTGGGGGTGGCCTTGCTGGTGGAGACGGGGAGAAGGAGGCGGAAAGAAGGGGAAAGGGAGCCCTCACTTCTGAAAATGGGCCCTAAGGAAACGCAGCGAAGAGGGAAGAAACGTGGTTGTTCAAGTGTTACTCCCTAGAGCAAAATGATCACGCCCAGAGTTACAGACGGAAGAGTCAGGCCACGGTGTGTGGTCTGACCCAGTGAAAGGCAGGCAGGGCTTTCGGGGAGGCCCCTTGCGGAAGCCTGGGCACGAAAACCACGGGTGAATGGCAGCCTTACACTTCTTATCTCCTTACATGCGGGTAATGTGTCAACCCAGAAAGGAGTGCTGGACGCAAAGGCGGGAAACGTGGTGCTCATCATGCGGCTGCCGTGGCTCGTGGCTCCCTCCGTCACGTGGCTGCCTCGGGGCTCGCCTCCCTTCGTCACGTGGCCGCCGTGACTTTTCCAACGTCACAGTCGACACACATGAAAGGGGGATCGGGCCTCCCGGGGCCTGGATGGAAGTGCAGTCCCGGCAGGGGTGTGGCGAGGGCGGGGAGGCTGAGGAGGTGCTGGGGCTGGCGAGGCCGCCTCCCGGGCCGGAGGCGTGCGGTCCACCCCCGTGAAGCGGCCAGCGGCTGGCTGGTGGCCTGGCGCTGGGCAAGGTGCAGGGTCAGGAGGAGGCCAGGCGTGACGGCACTCCTGCGGGGCCTGAGCACGTGGCGGAGCAGGGTCCCGAGGACGTGGGCCGAGGCAGAAATGGAATCCCTGGGGAGGCACCCAGGAAGGCAGCTCGGGGTGGGCGGGGGGCCGAGTCCAGATCACGGCACTCACGGCCAGGGGCCTGGCCTGCCACACACAGCAAGGGGGTGGCCAGCTAGAGGAGAGGCCCAGGACCGTGGGCGACGCTGCCTGGGAGGGGCCAGACCCTGGGTACGGGGAGGAGGCCGAGCCTGGGGCTGGACCAGAGGGAGAGACACAGGGAGGCCCTCGTGGGACAGGGGCGTGGGCGCCGGATGCCCCCAGGTGTAGCCTCTCTCCTCAGTAGCCAACGGTATCCTCCTGAGAAGATGGAGGGAGGGGAAGCGTGGAGGGGAGCCCCGGCCTTGCGGGCTGGGCCGTGAAGGGAGAGGCCTTCCAGCATGGAATAGGAGGAGAGCTGGCTGTCTCGAGGGGGTCAGGGGGTGTGGCTGGGACCCCGGTGCAGACCTGAGAGGAGGGGGTGGACAGGCCTTTGGCACTAGTCTGGCAGCCGCCCTGTGTAGAGGACACCGCCAAGGCCCCTGGGCTGATGTCGCTCACCCTGCAGCCCAGCGGCCGTCCCCTGCCACACGGGGCGAGGGCCAGGGCCTGAGCAGAAGGCTGGGACCCAACTCGGAGCCCAAAATAGGGGACCCAGGAGGGTGCAGCGTGTCGAGAATGAGAAGGAGGGCCCAGATAGCATCGTGGAAGGAGACTTTGAGGAAAATAAATGTTAACAGAAAGAAGCACACAAACAGCGGTCAAGCACTGACCCTCACGGTCAGCCGGCCCTGCTGAACTCCAGCCTGGCCTGGCTGTGGCCTCACGGCAGGGCTTGAAGTTAGCCTGAAAGAGTTCTCGGGCAGAAGAAAGGGATCTGTCCTGAGCCTCGCGGGCAGAGGGTGTGCCGTGGGATGGTGGTCAGGTGTGGTCAACACTCACAGGAGGCAGGGATAGGGTGGCTGGGAGGGGAGCACACCTGGGGATACCAGGACAAGCCTGATGTTGCCAGGGTTGACAAGATCTGTGGCCGGGCGTGGTGCCTCACACCTGTAATCCCAGCACTTTGGGAGGCCAAGTCAGGGGGACCTCTTGAGCCCAGGAGTTTGCGACCAGCCTGGACAACATAGCGAGACCTCATCTCTACAAAAGAAACAAATACTCAGCTGGGTGTGGTGGTGTGCGCCTGCAGTCCCAGCTACTCAGGTGGCTGAGGCAGGAGGATCGCCTGATCCCAGGAGGTTAAGGCTGTAGTGAGCCAGGATCGTGCGCCTGTGCGCCAGCCTGGTCTCATAATAAGAATAATAGCAACAATAACAGCTTTGATTACGTTGGCGTGACTCACCAGCTTCCTAGGAATCGAGTGGCATGAGCGTGGAGATGGCCAGGCCTGTGGTTTCTTAGACGTTTACCGACCCCGGCCTGACCCTGCTTGGGTCTGAGTAAATCAGTTAGGGAGAGCAGAGGCTGGGGAGAAGCCCTTGGCTGTTCCTCCCTCTCTCTGGAGGTGGCGCTTGCTCAGACAGGCTGCGTTTTTTACCAAACACACAGCTCATTTGGAAATCCCCCTGGTTCTCCAGGACCGTAGAGGCCCCCAAGGTGTTAAGCAGGGAAGAAAATGAGGCCTGTATTTGAGCCCTGGCTGCTGAACAACTCTCGGGGGGCCGTAGGAAGAGACACAAACAGATTGAGGTCCAGCCATCTGCCGTTTGATCAGAGGCGCGTCTATTTTGCGCCTAAGATGGCTGATCAGTGTTTCGGTTTCAGTCAAAATTCTGCTCACATCGGCTGGCCGAGGCCCACGGGGGAGGCCAGTAGGGTTCAAAAATTAACAGAATTCCGAGGCCTTCCTCCTCCGTCCTCTGCCCTCGGCTCCCGACGGAAGAGCCTCAGTTGCCGTTTGAGTCAAATGCGTCTTAAGCTTTGTTGAAATGTTGCTGTTTGGGTTATTTTTCGTCTGTGCTCCCCAAACGTAATACACTCTTCTGTCTCTCCTCCCCCAGCTTGCTGGAAAGGTGAGTGTTCTTGCCGCACTGTTTCTTGCCAACACAATTGCAGCATCCTCACTCAGGACCACACACACACACGTGGGAACTAGACGGCTTCCTCCTGAATGGTTTGGGGGTAAACAATGAAATCAGGAAAGACGTTTTCAAAAATCTGAGACAGACGAAAGGAAAGACTCAACACATCAAACCGCTGGGATGCCACAGAAGCCGAGCTGAGACCAAAGCTGAGATCACAAACCACCCGCACCAACCAGCTGGACGGCCTCAGACACACACCCTCACGCCCCATCTCAGGAAAGACAAGACCATGCGAAAGAAACCCTCGGCCTGCGGGAGGAAGGACCTCTTCCTGTGCAGTCCTCTGTCTTTTGGTGGCGACTGTCGCTTGAGCCCCTCCACACACGGCCCCTCCTGGGCCCTGCCTCAGTTTACAGCTCAGGCTATCCCCCGAGCAGGCCCTGTGCCGCAGGGCGTTCTGTGCCCGGGCTCTCAGACGGGTCTCTGTCGCTCTGTGTGCAGCTGACCCCTGGACCCTGGTTCCTTGCTTGGGCACGGGATGTTTGGTCTTTGCTCTCACTTGAACTCTGACATTCTCGCGACAGCACACAAAAACATGTGACAGCCATCACAAACGCCACCCAGCAAGACGCTGCCACATGTCGCCGCAAACTCAGCTGTGAGACCCTGGCATACAAGCCTGTGAGACTTTACTGAGGTGTTTGTACAGTGCTGCCAACCTGAGCGCACGGTGGCAAGGTTGAGAACTTAATTGTCAGGCCTGACATGGCACTGTGGTGCCACGCCGCACCTCGTGGGACGGGTGCTCAGTCACAGTTTGTGGCACGAGTGCATGAGATACTCCAACTGTCTTTGTCACGGACCGCTCATTTCTGGAGATCTGGGGGGAGAACGTCCATTCCTCTTAAACTGGCAGGCATGCCGTGAGGCTCACCTTGGCATGTGTGCTGTTTCCCCACCGGTGTGGATGTGTAGACACTGCCCAGGTCAGGGCACAGCTGCTTCGCCTGCCAAGAGCCCTGCACTGTGGATGGTGGACACAGTGGGCTATGGGTCGGAGTGCCTCGGGGCCGGGTCCTCACGCTCCACATCTACATGATGGCTTCGGAGTGCCAGCGGGCGGCTCCCCTCTCTGCGTGGTGCCCTGTTCTGACCGGGCGCAGTGCTTACGTGGCCTCCGCCCACTTCACGGGAGGAAAGGGTGTGGGAGGGGCTTTTGGTCCCGGGACATGTCTCAGTCCCTCCGCTTCTCCTTTGCAGACACGTGCCCGGTGTATCCCACAGAGCTGGTGTTTGCCCTGGACGACTCCTCCGACGTCACGGAGCAGAGGTTTAACAGAACGCGGGACCTCGTCACGTCCATAGTCCGTGACCTGGCCGTCCGTGAGGACAGCTGCCCGGTGGGCGCCAGGGTGGCGGTGGTGGCCTACGGCTCGGCCACCCGCTACCTCCTCCGCTGGTCCGACCACCGCAGGAAGAGGCAACTCCTGCAGCACCTCGCCCAGATGGAGCACGGCCACGCCGCCGGGCCCCGGGACCTGGGGGGCGCCATGCGCTTCGTGGCCCGCCACGTGTTCAAGCGCTCGCTGGCGGGCCCCAACGTGAGGAGGGTCGCGGTGTTCTTCAGCCACGGCCAGACGGCCAGTCAGTCGTCGGCCCTCACGGCCACCATGGAGTTCAGCGCCCTAGGCATCAGCCCCGCGGTCTTCGCTTCCAGCGACAGAGGTTTCCTGGAGGACGCTTTCGGGGTAAGAATGTCTCTGCGCAGCTTCTTTGCTTTCAGCAGGTGGGCGGGCAGGTGGGCGTGGTGGGAGGAGGGAGGCAGGGTCTCGCGCGCCCCGGGCGGCCTCCCGGCCGTGCTGTCCTCCGTGTCCGCGAAACCCGGCCCGAGAGTGACGACGTCCGTCATGACTGCAACGTGGCTCACACGCTGCGTGCAAGACCCCGCCCCCGCTCGCACTCACTCACACCTTCTCCCCCCACCCGGCCCCTGGGAAGTGTCGGCGTTTCCATGTTCAAAGGGGAAACCAAGGCCCAGGGCATTCTCGCAACTTGCCCAGGTGCGTCCAGCTACTCAGTGGCTAAACCAAGATTCTCACCCGGGTCTGCCTGCTGTAAAGGACCAGAGCGCGAGGCCCGGCCGGCGGCTGGGGTGGGTGGGTGACGTTCTGGGGACCTTTGAACCCTGAAGCTGTGCACACGCCCAGCGTGTGCAGGTGTTTTTCCCAAGAGAGGCGCTGTCACTTCTAAAGGAATCCACGCTCCTCCTTCCCCCCAAACTGTGAAGCCTCTCCCTGGTCTGTTCCATGGCTCCGTGGCCAGGCGTCCCAAGAGATGCGTCCTTTCGGGGCTGGGGGAAACGTCATGTCCCTCCAGGGATTGGAAGGCCTGTTTTCACGCAAATGCACACGTTTCCACCGTGAAAAGGAAGAGAATCTCTCTATAACGTGGAGAGAATCAGTCCGCTCCCACACACCCAAGCACGTTCTGGACACAGGAGCCACAGGAGGGAGGAATGACAGGCCTTGGAGAAGGATGGGGGGCGGCGTCGGCGGGCAGCCTCTCTTTCCAGACTGTCTCTGTCCGCCAATTCTTCTCCCTGGGGAACTGAGTGCTCCTTGCACTCTGAGGGCCGCAACCATCACTGGAGGAAACCGAGTCAAGCTGGGTCCTCATCCTCAGGCAGGACCTGCCAAGGGCCCTGGGACCCCGCAGAGAGGGGCCGCCCTCTACCCCTCGCCGGCCATGGCGTGCGGACCGTGTCTCTGTGAAAAACACCACAGCCGGACACTATCTGTCCTGTCCTCGCCACTCTGCTCTCACCCGGGCCACCGTCCC
>NW_007256303.1:495237-509144 GCF_000164805.1 Carlito syrichta
CTCCCCCTCCTCCCGTGCCCCTCCCCGCCACCCTCTTTGGCAAGTCCGCTGGAGAGGTCGGGCTGCTTCCCCCGTGCCTGTCGCTCCACCCACTTGCCAACACTGGATTTTGTCTGAGGTTTTAGACTTTCACCCGTCTAGTCGGTAAGCAAGGGCACCGCTCTCGCTGTTGTGCGCAGATTTCCGGGCACGGCTAAGCGTCTTCTCCCGTGTTCTCTGCCCGTTTTAACATTTCTGTGAATGCACCACCTCACCCACGTGCCACTTGGTCTTGTGTCTTCCTTTGGGAGAGGCTGCGCAATAATACTCTGCTGCTTTTTATCCTGGGCCCTGTGCACCCGGAACTTAAGCTTGCAGCGTCCCACCGACGTTCTAGGGATTTCTAAAAGTGTTGAATGTTCTAGTGTGTTGATTCTCTGCAAGTCTGAACTTCTGGGTAGAATATGTATTCCTGGAGATTAGCCTGTGATCGTTCCTCCTATGAAGCTGGAAACAACGGGCAGTTACTAGATACTCACGTTCCCTTAGGGGCTGCCCTCACCGTTGCTTATTCACGCTGTCGTCTTGAACACACATTGCCATCACGTGCCAGACTGCTGGTCGGACTTTCCCCACTCTCGGGGTTTCCACTCAGGAGAGAAACACCAGTCCCGAGTCCGCTTTTCTCCGCAGTCACTGTGTCGCTTCTTGGCCCCACAGGCCTCTCCTGGAGTCTCCTGGCCCTGGCCACCTGCCTCCTGGGGCTGAGCCCCGTCCCTCCAGGCCCTTCCACCTCTTGACGCGTCTCACCCCGCATTTCTGCACACAGCAGCCCCCACCCTGGGCTCGCTGGCCCCACTCTCAGCCTGCCACCCGCCGACCCCCCTGCCCTCGGAAGCGTTTCGGCCACCACCTTCCCGCACAACCACTGCCCTCAGACCTGCCCCTTCTCCGTCTGGCACCCTGGATCCCTTCACCTGCTGACCTGGGGGGAGTGGTGTTTCCCAAGGCCACTCCTCAATCCCTCCTCCATCCACTGGCACTCCCCTGACACTCTTGTCTACACGCAGGGCCCTCCACATGCATGTGTCTCCCATGCGGACCGTGTCCCCAGCTCCACACACCCACACGACAGCCTCCTCAGCTCAGCACCCTCACGGCACGTCTCGTGGAGGCGCCAAACCCCGGTCCCAGCGCCCCCTGCAAGACGCACCTGCCACAGCCCGTCCCAGTCACACCAACTCCACCCTTCGGCCCGCAGTTACCACCACCCTCGCCTGTCTCAGACCGGCGTTCCTAGCTTAGGGAGCGAGTGTGTGCCTGGACGTGTGTGTGCATGCCGCCGTGTGGGCACGGACATGCGTTGTGTGCACGCTGAAGTGCGTGAGTGTTTGAGAGGCGGGTGGTCTTCTAGGTGCGAGTGTGCGGGATTCGCGTGAGTACGACGGTGGGCACAACGCGTGACAAATACGGACCCAGCCAGTGACCACGCGTTGGGACCTGGAATGCTGACACCTTGGTCCTACCCCATTCTCGTCTGCCCGGACAGGGCGGCCACCATCCACAGAGCAGCCAGCGTGGTCCAAGCGCTCCTGAAGCCATGGGGTTACGGAGCCCCAAACCCCTTCTCCTCTCTCTCGGAGGGAAGCGACGGTTCCTACAGAAGCCGGCAGGCTCTGCACGACCTGCCCACCCCTTTGAGGCCCCCGGCCCCCCTTCCCCTTCCCTCTCTCTCTCCACAACTAGCCCCCCGTGAGTGTCCCTCAGCTCTCCCTTCTTCGTTCTCTCTCTCCGTGCCCTCCCCCTGTCAGCATCTCTCTGGCACCCCTTTCCTCCCTCTCTCTCTGTGACCTGCCTCTCCCCTGGTGTCGCCCTCGTCTCCCTTCGCGTTCCTTCTCCCTCTCAACGGCCACCCGCTTTCTCCCAGTCTCTCTCTGGTCTCCCTTCTCCTTCCCTGCTCTCCGCACAGCTCCGGCAAGCCACCCCACCCCCTCCGTGGACTCTCGTGGGCGCTGGACAGACCCACCCTCCCCAGCCCTTCCTGGCCTACTTTCCGTGCTTGAACGTCTCTTGCCAGATGCGTCTCCCCATTTCCTCCTTCGCGTTTTGGCCTAAATGTCTCCTGGTCAGGGGGTCCCAGTTCCCATCCCTAGCCCCTTGCTTTGTCTTTGCTATGAAAGTTATTACTTCCCAACACACTAATCATTTGCCTCCTGCGATTCTTGTATGCCTTCTCCACTAGATTGTTTTGTTCTGCCTGGGACTAGATCTGTGATGTGGCAAGCATTCATTAGGTATTTGTTGAGCGAATGAGTTCATGAATGAAGAGCAGGGGATTGACTCCCGGGAACCCACTTTCTTGCTTACCGTCTTGAAGCTCAAATACAGAATAACACCCAAGGCATTCCATTTCATCAAAGTTGGGAGCAGGAATGTCGTCAATGCTTTCTGATCACAAGGCCGGAACGATCATGAGTATTTTCAGATGTTTCCTCAGCACTTGATGGTAAAACAGGGTGTGGCTTTTCTAGCGCTTTAATTTGTGGAGGGAGAAAGAGAAAAAGCACGGGCATCTTTGTTGCTGGAAAGACCCTCACCACCCCCTGGGATGGGAGATTCTTTCATCAGAATGAAGTATCTGATCTGCATGGTGCCTCTCACAGAGTAAATACCCAGTAGAGCGTTATAGACTCCCGGAAGGAAGGAAGGAAGGAAGGAAGGAAGGAAGGAAGGAAGGAAGGAAGGAAAGAAGGAAGGTAGGAAGGAAGACAGGCAGGCTGCACGTTGCCCGTTGCAGTCAGTACTAAAGCAAAAAAATCAAGAACCATGAAATGACGCCTGAGAGTTTTGAACAAACGTAGCATCTCTGTCTCCTGCCTTCTGAAGTCGACTTTTCATTGGAATTTGTGACTGGGAAGGCTTCCTCGATGCCTGAAAGACATGCCTTCCTCTTGACAGCGTGGGCTAGGGTCCTTGGATCAGGACCTAATGGAGCCCGAGAAGCTCATGAGCGTACGCTTTCTGCAGAAGCCGGTATGTGGTGTGTACCTAGCTGGCGCAGGGTCAGACGTGTGTGGAAATGCAGTGTCGGAGGCCTGGAGAGTGTAGACATCTGCTGCAGGGAGCGCTTCTGGTCGGGCCGTCTTCCAGTAGTTGTTTCTTCCCAGAGGAGGGATGCTGACACTTGTTCTGGACATACGTGTATGTGTCATGTTTAGGCTAAAAGGGCGTGCGTGCGTGCATGCGATTGTGTGTGTGTGTGTGTGGTTCTCTGGACGGAGCAAAGGGCTCTGGTCAGAGTGAGGAGTAGTTGGGTGTTTTTCAAACTTCTCCATGAAATGCGGTCGCCGTGACTTCCTGAGAGTAAGCTCGCATCCACTTCTCTCTCGATGCAGTTTGACAACATTGGAACATTCCAGGTGATCCCACTTCCTTCCGATGAGGAGAGTGAAGCCTTCAAACGATTTCGACGCTGTACCCTTTGCTATGGTAAGACCAGGGAGGGGGCCTGCTGTGCTGAAAGCTCGCCTGTTTCTCACGAGTTATCGAATCAGCTTTATCGGAGGTTTCTATTTTTGAACATTTTTTACAGGGTCTTGCTCTGTTGCCCAGGCCGGAGTGCAGGGGTGCGATCCGAGCTCTCTGCAGCCTTGACTTCCTGGGCTCAAGGGATCCTCCTGAGTAGCTGGGATGGCAGGCGCACACCACCACACCTGGATAATTTTTTATTGTTTGTAGAGATGAACTCTTGCTCTGTGGCTCAGGCTGGTCGTGAACTCTTGGCCTCAAGCAGTCCTCCTGCCTCAACATCTTAGGGTGCTGAGATTACAGGCATGAGCTACCATGTCTGGCCGGGGTTTTCTATTTTCAGTTTTTCAGTTTTCCAACACAGTATGCTAGTTTCCATCTCTGTAATGTTTGAAGTTTCCATAGAATGTGAACGTTGGTTTAGAAAATTATTCCAATGGATGTAGCATTTCCTGAAGCCTACTGGGTAGTTTTATTGAAAGTCTCTAAGATACTGAAAATACTTTCTAAATGAGTTTGAACATGACATATGGGCTTTAGGTATACACATTACCTACATCTGCTTTCAAAAAAGATTTTCCTAAATTGTCTGCTAGTGGCCCCAGAAATAGTGGGACATTGAGAATTTCTCATTGATTTAAATTAAGTGAGATCAAAGAGGTATTGATCAGATTATTAAATCTTGATGATCAGTCACTGAGCCACTTAAAGAATATCACAAACAAGTGTCTTGTGTCACTCTTGGACCAATGATGTGTCTCTCTGTATTTTTAGATAAATGTTTTCCACACACCTGCGTTCAAGAGATTTTCTTACCTGAAAATTCCCACATGGATGTTGCCCTCCTCTTAGACAATTCTCGGCATATAGCAGCTGATGAGTTTAAGGCCATGCAAGCCCTGATGAGTGCGGTGATTGACGTCTTTCACATTGCTCCAGACCCGGTAGTCGCAGGCTCTGGCGACAGAGTCGCCCTGCTGAGCTACCCTTCTTGGGATAGTTCCCAGAGGAGAGAGGGTGCAGTCAAAACAGAGTTTGCGTTTACAACTTACAACAGCGGAGTCCTCATGAAAAACCACATCTGGACCTCCTTCCAGCAGCTGGATGGAGAAGCCATGATTGGCCGTGCCCTGCTGTGGACCATGGAAAAGCTCTTCTCAGAAACTCCCAACCCAAGAAAACACAGGGTCATCTTTGTGCTCTCAGCTGGAGAAAATTATGAGAGCAAGGAATTTGTAAAGAAGATGGCCGTGAGGGCCAAGTGTCAAGGCTATGTCATATTTGTGGTTTCTCTCGGCTCCACACATAAGGACGACATGGCGGAGCTGGCCAGTCTCCCACTTGACCAGCATCTCATCCAGCTTGGGAAGATGCATCAACCAGATCTGGACTACATTGTGAAGTTCTTAAAGCCATTTGTATACTCGGTCAGACGTAAGTTACTGTTGCATTGTTCTTCCTTGTTTCAGTAAGCGAGCGAGCGTTTGTTGATAGCACTGATAATCCGACACATCTTTGTGTCTACAGCTAATCTAAACACAGTGATAAATTCGATGGTGAGATGGGAGCGGGGGTGGAACACATCCTGGTTATGCCCTGTGTTTATCCTGGGCACAAAATGGTGAGACCTTTTTTATGGTAGAATGTCTCTCAACCAAATCTCAGCCCCAGAAAGCCCAGTGTGACTGGAGGTCTCCTGATCACACTTGCTCAACCTGAAACATTCTGGCAGCTCTCAGGTGGTCTCTGGAACGAGCATTCACGTAAAAGTTTTACCCGGTTTATTTCTAACTTTGGCACACCCTGGAGACCTGTGTGAGGTAGAAAGACAACCATGTCCTGTGCTCCTCTCAGAGTCTGAACACACAGATCTTCTGGGAATCTTGTTCAAATGTAGACTCTAAGTCGGCATGCCTAGGGGGGACCTGAGGGTCCTCATTTCCAGAAAGCACAACAGAGATGTGCAAGCTGCTGGTTCACAGGCCACTCTGAATAGCATGGCTCTGGGCCAGTGCATGACAAGGGCCACTCATTGGACAAGTGCAAACAAGGGCCACTCATTGGACAAGTGCATGACAAGGGCCACTCATTGGAAAAGTGCAGACAGGGGCCACTCGTTCAATAGGTGCAGACAAGGGCCACTCATTGGATGGGTGCCAACAAGGGCCACTCATTGGACGGGTGCAGACAAGGGTCACTCATTGGATGGGTATAGACAAGGGCCACTCATTAGTTGGGTATAGACAAGGGTTACTTGTTGAATGTATATAGACAAGAGCCACTCACTGGATGGGTGCCAACAAGGGCCACGCATTGGATGGGTGCAGACAAGGACCACTCATTGGTTGGGTATAGACAAGGGCTGCTCATTGAATGTGTATAGGCAAGGATCACTCATTGGATGGGTGCCAAAAAGGGCTACGCATTGGATGGGTGCAGACAAGGGCCCCTCATTGGATGGGTGTAGACAAGGGCCATTCATTGGATGGGTGCCGACAAGGGCCACTCATTAGCTGAGTGCTGACAAGGGCCACTCATTGAATGGGTACCAGCCCCCAAACTGATCTGTGAAGAGATTCAAACAGAAGTTGGGAGCGAGCATCTAGAACCTCTGAAGCAGTTTGACATCGTTGCAGCAACAAGTGCACGAGCACTGGACAGTGTCTCATTCAACAGGGTATAGAAAGGTATCAGTCTGCAAAGGATTGGAAACAAAAACACCTTGCCCTCCACCACGAGTGGGTTGAGAAAACTCTCTTCTTGAATTTTCAGCAAGGAGTGGTTTTGCCCCAGGGGATCTTTGGAAACGTTTTCAGTTGTCCCAACTTGGGAGCGCTACTAGCATCAAGTAAATAGAGCCAGGGATTATGCTATACATCCCACAATTCACAGGACAGCCCCCCCTCCCAACAAAGAACAATCTAGCCCAAAATGTCCACAGCGCTGAGGTTGAGAGACCCGGCTCAGAGGGTCCCACAGAATCGGAGCTGAGCTGCTTCTTTCTGACAGGGAATCGGACAGGTTTGGAGCCGATTCCGCTGAACTGATCCTACTGCCCCGCAATCCCAGTTTCCCTGGCATCCGAGGGGTCCCCAACACCACGACAGGGCTAGTGTCTTGAGAGTTCACTCTCCACCACAGGAAGCTCGGCCTTTCTCCTGGGACTCACAGTCAATTAGAGAATCCAGTAATTGTTTTCCTGGGAAGGCTGCCTCATTCCTTTAAATCTAAGATGTTCTCGAGTGTATAATGTAAAAAAGAAGAAATAATGCTTTCAGTTAAACTTTGACGCTAGCTCTCCTGGTGGAGCATTGTTAAAGTCACTGGAAGGGTCCTCTCGGATGCACACTCCCCTGTGTCCCTCGTGTGCTTTCGTGAACAGGACACGCTGGGCTAAGGCATTTCTACAGCTGCTGTACCGAATTCCATTCTTGTGAGCACCTTTCTGGCTCAGAGCCATCGACATCCCTGCCCACTGTGCAGCGTGGTCTCCGTGTCATTGAGACGTATGATCATGCCCATGTTAAGAAGGCCACGCAGCAGCTCAGAGCTGGTCCTGCTGCTCCTGAGCAGCTTGGTGATGAAGTGGCACTCGCTTGCATGGACGCCCACCTGCGCGCCCAGCTTGCTGCTTTCCCACGACCACGTGGTTTGGAAGAGCGAGAAGACTCCTCTGCGTCCACGGCTGGGGATTGTCCCCAGGCTGCTGGCCCCAGTGCTACAGGTTTGGGGTGGGCACGCTTGTTGTACCCACAGGCACAGGCAGTGACAATTGTGTCACAGTTCCTGCCTCACCAAGAGCAGGTGTCAGAGGCAATTGACCTGAAGACATGTTTTCATCTGAGAGAAATAGAAAAAAGAAATGATACTCATCTCAGAATCAGGGAAGCATAATTATGATAAAGCCACAGACAATCTCTGAGATATTTTCACAGAGTCACCCCATTCAACAGTCAAGGGCCTTTTCGTTAAAAATCAGTTTCCTGAAAGAGGAGGAAATGTTATACTTCTCCGTATTCCAAGATGTGCAGAACAACATTGGGAAGGATGGATCCTTCAGACCCGTGAGCCAAAGTCGTGTCTGAGACTCTCCCTCCGAGCAATCAGTGTCGATGGTGCAGAAACACAGAAACAGCATCACGCAATTAAATGCCACCTTGTCTGTTTGATCCAGCGGCAGAGTCTGGGTGAAAAGGCTTTAGCAAATGAGAACAGAATTCTCCTTAGAGTGTGTTACGTGAGCACGCAGGACATGTGTGTCCCTGCATCACAGTGAAGCCTTAGGCGAACCATTTGCAGGAGTCACCTCCATGAGCCTGGTATTTCTTCAACTGCTAAAACACTCTGAAACCAAATTTGGAATGCTGTTTCTAGCTGCTATTGTTTTCTGTTTTCACGCGAGCCAACTTTTGCTGAAATGTGTTAGTGACGTTTATTGCCTCAAGAAAACTCCCTTGGAATTCTCTTTATGCAGCAAACACTGTTTCTAGTTTTAAAACCAACCGTGACTTTGCTCTCTCAACAGGAGGGTTCAATCAGTACCCGCCACCGGCGCTCGAGGGCACCTGCAGACGCATGGCTCTGGCCTGGGAGGCTGGTCAGGATGGCGGCCTCAGGTGAGTGGAAGCTCTCACGTTTGCAGGTGACCATGATGGACCTGTCCCTGGCAGACGATGGGGTATCAGACTGAGGAAAGAGCGGGCCTTGAGGTCAAGGCACCTCTTCCATTTTCCGTGGCAGGAGTTGCCTGTCAAACTTTCCAGTCTCATGTTTCTGTGGCATCACGTGCTTTACCGCCGTCTTGCCGTACGTCAGGGTTTACTCAGAAATCCCTGTATTGACCTTGACCCCAGAATAGAGCCCACAATACACCCGTGGCCACCCCGCCTCACTTCCCGTTCGTTCCTCCCCAACCGGGCCCGGGGTTTTGGCCATGCTGGACTCCCCTCACCCTGTGCGACTGGGCCACATTGCCCTGCCTGGCTCCTGTTCCTTCCGCGACACCCCGCCCATCTTCCGTGACCCAGACCGGAGCTGCCTCCTCCTAGAAGCCTGTTTGCACCATCTTCTGGCGCTGCTGAGTCCTGACTGCGGTCACCCCAGTGTCTACCTTGCTGGATCTGAGGCTTCTGTGGTTCACTGTCTCACCCCAACCCATAGCAGAAAGGGCCCACAAAGTAACTGCACGTGTGAATCACTTTCTTTAGTGTTGCACCCTGAATATCAATAAAAAGACACGTGCTTCATCTGAATGTGCCTCTCCCCGAGCCGAGTGGAGGTGGCCCGAGCTGCTGCCTCCTGCCTCTCCGGTCAGACTGCACAGGTCAGACTTGGTCATTCCAAAGTAGGCTTCATAGGCTGTAAGCAGACGTGGAAAAAGGAAGGATCAACAGCAAGCCGGGACCCCGACGGGGGCCCTGGGAGAGCCGGTCCAGGCCACACTCACCCGTCTTCACAGACAGCAGCAAAGCAAAAGAGCTTCTCGGGACAGATCTTGCAGATACACCCAGAGCAGAATGGCGAGAGGAAGGCTCCCCAGAGGCCACCGCGCCCACGTCCCTCTGGGATCGCAGTCACTCACGTGGTGGCCGAGCAGCCTGCCTGCAGCCACACGGTCCTGGTGTATGTGAAGCTGTGTCTCCCCCCCTGCACAAGCAGTGGACTCTTTGAAGGAAGTCGGTTTGTGGAGGGCCACGCGATGGTGTCATTTAAACACACACAAACTCAGAACTGGCTGTGCACAGCCCTCATGCAGCTGGACAGCCAGAGCACGTTCATGCAGCAAATCCGAACAAACCCGGCAGGACAGATTTTCAACATTGACTCAATGCAGTGGATGGTTCTGCTTTGTCCAAAAGGAGTTCCTGCCGCACAGTGGTTCACGCCTGTAATCCCAGGACTTTGGGAGGCTGAGGCTGGAGGATTGCTTGAGCCCAGGAGTTCGAGACCAGCCTGGGCAACATAGTGAGACCTAGTCTCTACAAAAGAAAAATAGCCAAGTGTGGCGGCACACACCTGCAGCCCCAGCTACTTGAGAGGCTGAGGCGGGAGGATCCCCTGCGTCCAGGAGGTCGAGGCTGTGGTGAGCTCTGATCAGGCCACTGCACTTCAGCCTGCGTGACAGAGTGAGACCCCGACTCAAAAAAGAAAAAAGGAATTCCTAAAACCACAACAGCGTGTCCACATCGGTGACATCGGTGAACCGTGGTGCGTCCGCAGAGGCGGCTCTGCCTCAGCCCGCCCGCTCTGTGCTCACCACCCTGAGCCCCCGCTGCACCCTCACCTGCGCCCACACGGTGTCCCGGCAGCGTCAGGGCCTCACGTGGCGTGAGCGTATCCTCTGTGCGTCCCATCATTCCCTCGTCACTCTCACAGTCACAACAGCACCACCGGGGCCAGAGCCAGAGTCAGACACAAACACAAACCCTGGAAACGGCATCAAGTGCGTCGTCGAGAATATACTTCCATCGAATGTGCCTCCCGTCATCGTCCAAATAAAAATGTGCAACTCTCAGATGATCACAGAGAATGCTTAGGCTGCTAAGGATGTAAACGCAAGGGCCAGTGTCAGGGGCTCTGATCCCAGTGGGATCTGCTTTTTGTAATCTTGCTCTTCTCAGAGCAGTGCTTGGTCAATCTGTTGAGGATTTCCCATCGTTTCTGTGGTGATTGGAATTGATCTGGGGTGCAAAAAGCTTGTTCCAAATAGCCTATGAATTTATTGTCATTTATCTAAATCTCTGCACAGGTCAGACTTGATAATTCCAAAGTAATGCTTCATAAGCCATAAGCAGACGTGGAAAAGGAAGGATAAACAATAATTTTCATTTATTGGAGTTGTAAAAATAATGCATATAATTAATTTCAGTGAATTATTTGATAAAACAGCTTAGATTGTCACCACTCCATCGTTTTGTTTTTAGGAAATGAATCCCATGTTGAGCTTAGGGCTGTTCTGTTTGTGTTCTCTGGGGCTGCCTGGACTCACCCACAGCCTTCCTTTCTAGTTTCAGGCTTTCCCCCGAGTCCCATGAGGTTTCTTCAGGAGACAATGGCCTCATCAGCCAAGAATTCAGTGCCGAGAGAGACGCGTCCCTTGTGAAGTTAGAGGACAACGGGAGTGAACATCTGGTTTACTTTCCAAATCAAATGGTTGAGCCACAGAAATTAGTGATTAATTTTGGAAAAGTTCGGGAATCTGCAGAAAGTGCAAGTCTCACCTCTGGTAAGGACATGAAAAGTCACGATGAAAAGGTGTAAACAGCGTGGAGCCCCATCTCCTAACCCCGGCAGAGAATCAGACAAATTAAGGCTGACGTCTCATGCAGCTGGGTTCTGTTTGTTTGTTATGTTCAACATGGTGAATGAAACGTCTACTTTTGTCAAAACTGAGGAAGTCAATGGTGACAGGTACCAGCAGGAAGATAGATGTAAGCTCTCAGGAATGCCCCAATAGTCTCACTAAACCCAAGGCATCTCTAAAACCCACGATTTGGAAATTAGTATGATACAGAAGGAAGCAGTTTAGAGGCCTTCAGTGCAAAGGTGGGATTAGAACATAAGCCTTCACAGCTGGCCTGGCTGGGGCCCCAGAACTTGCAGTTACCTGAGAGGGTGTCAGCTCGCCCCTGAGGTGCCCAGAAGCGGTGGAACGTAAACCTCCCAATGCCTTTCTCTGCATTGTGAGGCAAAGCAATAACTTTTTCAAGGATTTGATAGTTTCAAACAAATCAGATACAAAAGATAATGTCGGTGTGTTCAATAAGAAAGCATGACACCGTAAATAGATATTTCAACAACCCCGCCTATGCTTCTAGAAGCTTCCAGAATGCTTCCTTGGTCAGAATACCAGGATGCTAAGCCTTCTGCTCAAAGTCGCATGTGTGTAGCCAGGACATGCACGTATCAAAGAGGGCCAGGCTGCATGAGCAGGGTCGGTCTTAGTGTCGTCCTCGGATAAGGTTTCCTTTTCTTGGGTTTAACTCTCATGTCTTTACAACTATGCATGAAACATAGATATTTGAACCTCATCTTTAAAACAGCTAAACTTACCTTCATAGAAGTTGCAATTCAGAATAAAAACCATCACTAGTTGGAAAATAGGCATCTTAGCTTAAGAAGGAAGTGAAGTGATTCAATAAACTGGATTATGGGGTCCCATGACATTAAGACGCCAAGTGTGTATGGTTTTTAGTTATGACAAGTTTTCAATTCCAATGTAGACACAACCTACGAAGAGAATTCATGGTTTGTTCTTTTTCGTAGGTGTTAATTTGGGGTGTTCTTTTTAATGATAAGGGAATTACAACAGCCCTCAAGGCACGGAAATGTATTATGGTTTGGTTTAAAAATAAAAAGAGAGAAGAGAAGCTTTGGGTGCTTGGTAGAATACCAGTGTCCTTTGTGAGAACCTTGTTAGAAGGAAGCATTCAGAGTCTAGGAATTCAGAAACGTGAGCCTTTTCAGGAAAGACAGATATGACCCGGTGAAGGAAGGAAAGTTATCTTTGCAGCCATTGCTAATGACCATTGTTCCATAGTTTTTTAAAAACAGGGCTTTTCATTGAGTTTTTCAGATGTCTGAGAATCAAGATACTTAGTCAGTGCAAGGTTCAATTTGGCTGAGGAAGTAATTGTTCACAGCTGTAGCAGGAAAAGCAAAAAATGTGAACGCACCCCGCCCAGCTCCTTGCGCAGGGGTTGAGGGCTGCTGGGAGTTTGGGCTGACTAGCCCGGCCGAGCTAGCCTGGGAGCAGTGAGTTCAGACCCAGCGATGATATGTATCTTTTACCCTTTAAAGTGAACCAGAGTCTCAGATCATGAGTGTTTTCTAGGGACGTTGTGCTGTTCTTTTCTTTTCCTTAAATCGTCCTTAGCCAGTTGCCAACGCCTGCCGAGACCGTTCTGTCTCACGTGTTGTCCTTCTGAAGAGAGAATCGTGACTCAGATGTTTTATTCCATTGTTCAGAGATGAACTTGGCTGAGTTTCAGCTGTACTGCACAAATAAAAGGTTGACTGTCCCAAGCACGTCCATATGCTGTGTTTGTTGCTCATTTGCAATGGCATTCTTACAGCTGACAGCTGATCTTTCTGCCCTTGAGCTGAGAGTCTGGGGAAAGTCAGGAACCTTACCCACGTGAGAAGTGTGCGGCTCCCGGAGTCCTGTGGGCTGGCAGTGAGTGTCATCCACTTTCACCAGCAACATGGCCACTGACCCCTCCCGGCCCAGCCACTCCCCTGCTGTGTCCACCCGCTCTGGTCTGAATGGCGATTCTCTGCTGTTCCGGCACCTTCCCGGCCTCCCGGTCCTTAGAGCAGCCCACGGACAACGGTGTCAGAATTACCTGCAGGTGCATACAAGCACGGACCCCAGCGCTTGAGAACCACGGCTGTGTACCCAGGGTGTGAGCGGGAGGAGACGCCACTGTGGTGACCTTGGTGTGTCCTGAGTGAGAGGTCAGGGGCCCCGAGGTTCCCAGAGCAAGGTCCCCGCACAAGCAACTTCGGCGGAGGGGGCACCTGCTGCGTGTCGAACTCTGGGGTGAGGGTGAGGGTCTCAGTCCGAGTTTTAACACAAAGCCCAGGTGGTTCTGATGAGGCTGAAGTTTGAGGACTGCCGCTCCTCTTACCACCAGGCATGTGGCCCTCGGTCTGATTCCTGGTGGGGCGGAGTCTCACTGGTGTCTGGGACCACAGAAAACAAGCGGGAATCCGTGTTTCTAGAGGGTTCCAGGGAACTGGGCATAACTTCATTGTATTCGTCCGAGAACCTCCATCCTTCCGACGTCTACCTAACAGAACATACTTAGGGTCTAAATGTGCAGAGATGACCTCGAGATGCCAGCAGACACTTGGACGGTGGCGCCTGAGTATAAACACCCCTCGCAGCCAGCAGCCCCTCCGGGTCACGCGCCAAGGGAGTGCATGCTGCTCTCTGGAATCCTGTCATAAAAATGGGGGGAGGGTTTGATCTTAATCAAATGCAGCCGTCGGCCCAGTGTCGAGCTTGGTCCTTTCTTCAAAGGTGCTGGATGCATCAATGTGAAGACATAGTCTACATTCAGAGTTTTTAAAGGACAGGATATTTTGTGATGAATTCCAACAGGCTCTAGACTCAGCCCAGGGCTGGCTCCCAGCTTTAAGCAGTCCCCAGCCTGGGACAATGTCAATGGATGTTCTTTCCTTTTTTTTTTTGAAAGCAGGATTTATTGAGAGGACAGAAAAGCTCCCACAGTGGGAGGGGACCCGAAGGGGTTGCCCGATGCTCTTTTCAATGAGTTCATTAAGAAGTGAGAAGCGCCGGGCTCCGTGGCTCAGCCTGTCATCCCACGCCTTTGGGAGGCTGAGGTGAGTGGATTGCCTGAGCCCACGGGTTCGAGACCCGCCTGGGCAGCGAGACC
>NW_007256303.1:509164-561515 GCF_000164805.1 Carlito syrichta
CTAAAAAAAAAAAAAAAGTGAGACGCAACACTCCCCTTCAGCTAGGCCGGAGTCGTGCTCAATGGGATTTGCACAGGTTCTGTTTCCTGGTTTTATTTTTCTAACTTTAATCTTATTCTGATCTACAAATCGTCCTTTTAGAAAGCCAGTATGTTTTCTGGCTGTGAATTCCTCATAGGATAATAGAGCCGGGAGGGTGTTCAGTGATCACCTGGTACAAACTTTGGGGGTGGGGGTGCGGCGGAGCGAGTCTACCCGGCCCGCCCCAGGGGATTTATTGCAGTGTCTGGAGCCGTTTTCATGGTCCCGTCTGGAGGGCACTGGTGAACAGAGGTCCCCGGTGCTGCTAGACATTCTGCCACACCCGGACAGCCCTTGCCACAGAGAATTGTCAAGTCAGTGGCCAGAGAAATGCTGTTTTAGACTCAGGACGGGGCCCTCGGCCTCTGCTCCCCAGGGCACCTCCAGGTATTTTCACAAGTTGTGAAAGTACGACCACCGTAGAAAATTCGAACACGAAGTCTCAGCTCACACAGCTGAGCAAGTGGAGTTGCTTTCGGTGCAGCATTCACCCTCGGGTCGTCCCAGGCAAGTGGGTCGGCGCGGTTTTGCCCCGTTGCCCGGCCTGCCTCCACAGGGCGCGGCGTCACTTCCCTCTCCACGCGGCTGCAAGCCTCAAGGCCCTCGCGACGCACCTTCCGCTGAGGGAACACCTTTGAGCGTCCACTTCCTTTTGAACATGTGGCTCGCTTCCAGATCTTGCCGCCACGTGTCCCACTTTGATGCTCCCTTCTGTGAACGTTAAACCTGTGCTCCCAGGTCACCCATGGAACCCCAGACGGGTGTTCCGCCTTCCATCAGTCACTGCCAAGGACTGGGGTCGTGTCCGAATTTCAATGACGTGTTTCAGGAAATCTTTAGGAAGCCTAGCCATCTCGCTGCTCTTTGTGGAATAAACTGAGTCTCCTCTTTCTCCGTTTTGAACGGTAGACTAGGTTGCTGCCTTGACTTTTGCCTGGCAATTTATCATACGGTCATTGTCGTTTGGCTGGCTTTCTGGAAGTTCTTACATGTGGACAAGACCCATGTGATAAGAGCCCTAAGCGTGTGGGTATCTGAATTCAAGCGTACCCCGAAGGTGATTCTGTGTGCCCTGAGCAACTGAGAAAGCAATGTTCCAGCGTCCTGACATTTGATTTCATGGGGTTCCCTTTCTAATGGAATAAACCTTGGCTTCCTGCAGTAGTCGCTGGGTCGCGGTGGTGGTGGTGACAGAGGTGGTGGAGACGAAAACGGTGGTGGTGGAGGCGTTCGCCATTGCTGGTGGGTGTGTGGAGGTGGGGTGGTGGGGATGGTGGTGGCAGTGAGGACGGTGACGGCGTGGGGAGGTGACGAAGTGGGTGGCCGTGGTGGCGACGGCAGCCCTCATGGAGGACTTTCATGTGAAAGGATTTTGTTAAGCCCTTGCATCGATTTTCCCTTGATAATTTAGACTTCTTTTCTTTCCCAACTTCACTTAGATTTGGAGGGTACACATGTTGGTTACATGAACATATCGTAGAGGAGTGGAGATTGGGTCTCAGGTAGCCCATTCCCCAGACAGTGAATGCTGCACCCAACAGGCGATGTCTGAACCCTAACCCTCCTGCCCACCTCTGCCCGTATTGGTGTCCACTATTTCCATCCTTGTGGCCATTTAGCTCCCGCATACAAGTGAGAACAGGTGGTGTTTGGTTTTCTGTTTCTGAGCCAGTTCACTTAGGATGACGATCACTACCTCCACCCATGCTTCTGCAAAGGACATGGTTTCGTTCACTTTTATGGCTGCGTACTAGTTCATGGTGCATACATACCTCATTTTCTGTATCCGGTCAATCATTGGTGGGCACTTAGTTTGGTTCCATGATTTTGCTATTGTGAATGGTGCTTCAATGAACATAGGAGTACAAGTATCTTTTTAATACGACAATTTATTTTCCTCTGGGTAGATCTCTAGCAGTGGGGTAGCGGTATCAAGGGATAATTCATTAGGTTTTCTGTTCTAATTTTAGTTTTAATTTTTAGTTCTTTGAGAAATTGCCATATTGTTTTCCACAGAGGTTGGATTCGTCTACAATCCCACCAACACTGTATGAGCTTTCCCCTTTCTCTGTATCCATGGTAACATCTGCTGTTCTTTGGTTTTTTGACATTCGCCTTTCTGATTGGTGTAAGGTGGTATCTCATTGTGCTCTTAATTTGCATTTCTCTGATGATTAGTGATGGTGAGCGTTTTTTCATGTGTGTCGGCCGCTTGTGTGCCTTCTTTGGAGAAGTGTCTATTCAAGTCTTTTGCCCATTTTTTGATGGGGTTGTTTGTTTTTTTCATGTTGAGTTGCTTGAGTTCTTTGTAGATTCTGGATATTATTCCTTTTTTATTTTAAAGATGTGGGTTGTAAGTCAGGATTACATACTCCTTTGAGGCATGATTTGCAAACATTTTCCCCCATTCAACATCTTTTCCGTTTACTCTGTTTCTGTGCAGAAGCTTTTTAGTTTAATTGTCTATTTGTGTGTGTGGTTTTTTTTTTTTTCCATGATTGCTTTTGGGGTCTTTATCATAAATGCTGTGCCTAGGCCGATGCCCAGAAGAGTGTTCCCCAGTTTTATTCTACAATTCTTACAGTTTCAGGTCTCACATTTAAGTCTTTAATTCATCTTGAGTTAATTTTTGTAAATAGTGAGAGGTAAGGGTCCAGTTGTATTCTTCTGCATATGATTAGCCAATTTTCCTAACTCCATTTATCCAATAGGGTGTCTCATTGCTTATTTTTGTTGGCTTGCCGAAGATCAGTTGGTTGTAGATATGTGGTTTGATTTCTGGGTTTTCTATTCTGGTCCATTGATCAAGCTGTCTATTCTTATATCACTACCATGCTATTTTAGTTACTATAACCTTGCATTATAATTTAAAGTCAGGCTGTGTGATGCCTCCACAATTGTTCTTTTTGCTTAGAATTGTTGAGCTATGTGGGTTCTTTTTTGGTTCCATATACACTTTAGGATTGTTTTTTCTAGTTCTGTGAAGATTTAAGCTGGCGTTTTGCTCAGGATTGCATTGAATCTATAGACTGTATGGAGCAGTATGGTCATTTTAACAATACTGATTCTTCCGATTCATGAGCATGGGATGTCCTTCCACTCGTTTGTGTCATCTGTGATTTCCTTTATCAGCATTTTGTAGTTCTCCTTGTGGGGCTCTTTCACCTCCTTGGCTAGCTGTATTCCGAGGTTTGTTTTTTGGGGGTTCTTTTTGGCCCATATGAATGAAATAGAGCACTTGATTTGGTTCTCAGCTTGAGCATTGTTGATGTACTTGTGCCTTGATTTTGTATCCTGAGACTTTACTGAAGTCATTTATCAGGCCTAGAAGCTTCTTGGAGGAGTCTTTAGGGTTTTCTAGGCATACTATCATCTGCAAACAGGTGTAGAATGACTTCCTCCTTGCCGTTTGGAATGCCTTTTGTTTCTTTCTCTTGCCAGGTTGCTCTTGCCAGGTCTTCCAGTATGATGTTGAATGAGAGTGCTGAGAATGGACATCCCTGTCTTGTTCTTGTTCTGCAGGGGAATGTCTTCAGCTTTTCCCAATTAAGTATTGTGCTGGCTGTGGGTTTGTCGTATATGGTTATTATTTTGAGACATGTTCCTTCAATGCCTAGTTTGTGAAAGGCTTTTATCATGAAGCGATGTTGGATTTTATCAAATACCTTTTCTGCATCTATTGAGATGATATGGTTTTTCTTTTTGCTTGTGTTGATATGGCATATCACATTTGTTGTTTTGTGAGTATTGGACTCTCTTTGCATCGCTGCAGTAAAACCCATCTGGTTGTAATAGATTATATTTTTTGGTATGCTGTTGAATTTGGTTTGTGAGTATTTTGGCAAGGAATTTCTCCATCTATATTCATCAGAGAAACTGGCCTATGATTTTCTTTTTTGGTTGTGTCTGTGCCTGAGTTTGGGATCGGTGTGATGCCGGTTTTATGGAATGAGTTAGGGAGGAGTCACTCCTCCTCGATTTTCTGGAGTAATTTCAGCAGAATTGGTACCAGCTCTTCTTTGTACAGCTGATAAAATTTGGCCACGACTCCATCTGGCCCGGGGATTTATTTTTGTTGAGGAATGTTTTATTATTGATTCAATTTCATTGCTCATTATTGGTCTATTTAGAGAACCTGTTTCTGGTTCAGTTTTGGAAAGTTGTATGTTTTCAGGAATCTGTTTCCTTTAGGCTTTCCAGCTTGTGGCCATAGAGGTGCTCATAGCAGTTTCTGGTGGTCCCTTGAATTTCCATTATGTCTCCTCTGTCATTTCTGATTGAATTTGTTTGGGTCTTCTCTCTTTTTTTCTTGGTTAGTCTAACTAGTGTTTATCTTTTGAAAAAGCCAACTTTTTTTTGCAGCCAGTGATCTTTTGTACCGTTTTATTTTATTTTTTCTCTCAGTCTTTAGTTATGATCTGATCTTTGTTGTTTCTTTCCTTATGCTACCTTGAGGGTAAATTGCTCTAGTTTTTCTAGTTCCTTGAGGTGGAATTTAAGCTGTTGATTTCCGATCTCTCTGTCTTTTTGATGTAAGCGTTTAAGGCTATAACTTTCTTCTCAACACTGATTTTGCTGCATCGCAGAGGTGTTAGCATGTTGTCATTATCTTCATTATTTCCATGAGTTTTTTGGTTTCTGCTTTAATTTTATTGTCTACTCATGGGTCATTCGAGAGCAAGTTGTTCAGTGTTCACGTAGTGGTATAGTTTGGGGAGCTCCTCTTAGTGTTGACTTCTAATTTTATTTCACTGTGATCCAAGAAGGTGCTTGATATATTTTTGATGTTTTACCATTTACCGAGACTTGATAAGTAGCCAAGCATATCGTCTATTTTTGAGAATGTGCCATGCAGAGATGAGAAGAATGGATATTCTGCAGTTGCTGGGTGGAAGGTTCTGTAGATATCTGTTAGGTCCATTTGGTCTACAGTCCTGTTTAAGTCTGGTGTTTCTTTGATGATTTTCTGCTTCAATGATCTGCCTGATGACGTCAGTGTGGTGTTGACATCACCCAGTATTATTGCATTGCTGAAAATATGTGCTCTAGGGTCAGGTAGTGTTTGCCTCATGGAGTTTGGATGGTCTGGTTTTGTGTGTATATGTTTACAATAGTCAGATCTTATTGAATTGTACCTTTTATTGTTATATAATGCCTTTCTTTGTTTTTGTTTTTACTATTTTGGGTTTGAAGTCTGAATGATCTTATATAAGGATGGCTACTCCTGCTTGTTTTTGTGTTCCATTTCACCTGATATTTCCTTTTCCGCCCATTTACTTTGAGTCTGTGACTGTCTTTGGCCATTAGTTGGGTCTCTTGTAGGCCGCATATGGTTGAGTCTTCTTTTTTTTAATCCAGTTTGCCACCTGATTCTTGTAAGTGGGGCAACTAGGCCGTTTATGTTCAGGGTCAGCATTGATGTGGGAGGTTTTGTTTCTGCCATCGTGCGGCAAGCTAGCTGCCTTGGGGTCTCCAGCGTGTAGTTGCTTTCTAGGCTGTGTGAGCTTTGTACTTATGTGAACTTTTATGAAAGTCATCATTTTGTTTCCGTGCTTAGAACACCTTTGAGCATCCCTTGTAGACCTGGCTTAGTGGTGACAAATTCCTGTAGTGTTTGTCAGAGAAGAATTTTATTTCTCCTTCATTTATGAAGCTTAGTTTGGCTGGCACTTTTTTTCTTTAAGGAGATTGAAAATAGGCCCCCATTCACTTTTGGCTTATAGGGTTTCTGCTGAGAAGTCTACTGTTAATCTGATGTCCTTTCCTTTGTAAGTGATTCAGCACTTTTCTCTTTCTGCACTTAGGATATTTTCTTTCATGTAGACTTTGGAAAATCAGATAACTATTTCCCTTGGTGAGAGTCTTCAGACAATGTATCTTGCTGGAGTTCTGTAAGCTTCTTGTTTCTGGATGTCTGACCTCTCTCAAGACCAGGAATTTTTCTTGAACTATTTCCATGAATATGTTTTCTATACTTTTTACTTTAACTTCTCCCTTTGGAACGTCTATGATTCAAAGATTTGGGTACGTCACCTAATCTCATATTTTTCATAGATTTTGCTCATTCTTCTTAACTGTTTCCTTCTTTCTGTCTGACTGAGTTGATTCAAAGAACCAGCTCTGAGATCCTTCTCCCAGTCGGTCTAGCCTACTGCTACTGCTTTGTACTTGTTTTGTATCCCCATCACTGAGTTTGTAAAGTTCTGTTTGCTTGTTTGTTTGAGTTGGAGTCTCACTTCGTTGTCCAGGCTGGAGGGCCATGGTATACTCGTGGCCGCCCCAGTGTCAACCCGCCGGGCTCTGGAGATCCTTTCATCTCAGCCTTCCAAGTAGCAGAAGCTACAGGTGCATGCTACCACACCCGGCTCACTTTTTGATTTATTGTAGAGACAAGGTCTCGCCAAGCTGCCCAGGCTGGTCTCGAACCCCGTGGGTTCAGGCAATCCTCTCACCTCAGCCTCCCAAAGTGCTGGAATGACGGACTTGAGCTGCCATGTCCAACCAAGTTTTTTTAATATTGTCAGTCTCACCCTTCACCTCCTGGATTGTTCTGCTAATTTCTTGGCATTGGCTCTCAGCCTTCTCTTGCACCTCGTTGAGCTTCTTGGCAATCAATATTCTGAATTCATTCTCTGACATTTCAGGGGTTTCGCTTGAGTTAAGTTTCCTGTTGAAGAGCTGGTGAGCCCCTTTGGAAGGGTAACGCTCTGTTTTTTCAGGCCTTCCGGGTTGTTTCTCTGGTTCTTTCTCGTTTGGGTGAACGATAGCAGCTAATCTGTATGCATTCCTTTGGCATAGGCAGCCTGTGTGTGCAGGCTTTCCGAGGGCTGGCTGCGCTAACGGGCCGGCTCACTGCCTCCCGTGGGACTGGGGGAGACAGCGGGTCTCGGGCCGCTGGCCCAGTTCCTCAGTGGTGAACCCGGTGTCTGCAGGTCCCCTCGAGTTGCGTCATTTGACTTTCTGGCCAGCAGATGGCGCCTATGGGTAAGAGCGGCTATCGTCGTGTGGATGGAAGTTGACCAGACCCTCCCTTGCTGGAAGAAGCGCTCTGTTGCCTCGGATGCAAGCTGGTCCGCGAAGGGCACCGTGGTCTGACTCCCAGTTCAGCCTTGGGGAGGGGAGAAGCGAGGTGGCCGGGCTAAGCTGCAGACCCCCAACGATCTTGCCTGCATCAGGCACGGGCACCTGTACCAGGCGGCCTCCAAGCGCCTGGAGGCAGCCTTGGCGAGGTGTGGGGACCTCCACGGCCCGAGTTCTCTGCTCCGGAAGGAGGGTGGCCTGAACTAACTCAGGAGAGGGGCCGCTCCGGCTGCCTGGGCACTGAGCAGAGAGGGCAGACCCTGGGGCGGGGGGTCGGCCCAGGTTCCTTGTCAGGGGGTGGGTGTGTTCCATGCCTGGGATCTTCCCCCAGCAAGGAGCAGACAAATGACTGCTTTACTGAGTTGTTTGCAGGAATGGGGTGGGGGCTACTCGGGCTCTTATCCAAGGGGGGCAGGTGTGGGACCAACCCTGTGAAATGCCTGGGGAAGGGGTAGAGAGGTCACCAGCCAAGGAGGGACTTTGTACAGGAAGGGGGTGGCTCAGGTTCTGGGCTGTGGTCTCCCGTGTGGTGAATGTCTGGGTTATGCCTGGGCCTGGGGAGAGGGATAACTCCTGCACCAGGGTCTCTCCCTGGAAGGAGTGAGGGGTCAAGGCAGCATCTCTCCGTGGAAGGGTGACAGGTCACGACAGGGTCTCTTCATGGTGACGGGTCGCAGCAGGGTCTCTCATGGAAGGGGTGATGGGCCAAGGCAGAGTCTTTCCCTGGAATGGGTGAGGGGTCACGGTGAGGTCTCGACATGAGTTGGGTGAGGGGTCAAGGTGAGGTCTCTCCACGGGTTGGGTGACAGGTCTAGGTGTGTGCTCTCCATGGGTTGGGTGAGGGTCAAGGCAGGCTATCTCTACTGGTTAGGTGAGGGGGCAAGGCGGGGTCTCTCCACGGGTTGGGTGAGGGAGTCAAGGTGGGATCTCTCCCTGGTTTCATGAGGGGTCCGGGCGGGGTCTCTCCATGGGTTGGGGACGGGTCTCGGCGGCATCTCTTCAAGGTAGGAGTTGCGGGTCAAGGCTCTGTTCCGAGGGGCAGATGCGCTGAGGCCCAACAATGTGTCTGGACGTGCAGCTCACAGGGCACCGCTTACCAGGATCTCTGCCAGGGGCGAGAAGGGCAGCTCAGGCCCCTCACCAGGCACGTGGGCCACACACCGCCGCAGCGTCGGCCCTGGAGAGGGCCAGAGTGAGGACGTCCTTGCAGGGTGGGGGCCGGGCTGCGGGTCAGCCTGCAGGTGCGTGGAGTGTCTGTGGAGGGTCTGAGGCTGGGGCGAGCAGCACCCCATGTGGGAATCCCCAAAGCAGGGCCGTGGGGTGCCTGGGCTGATCCCGGCCCTCCAGCTGACTGAGATCAGGTGCCCCCACAATCGGCAGGGCAGCCACCGGTGTCCCAAAAGCCATTGCAGGGGTGGAAGTGCCTCAGGCCACTGGTTCAGTGGGTGGGTGTGCCCGGACTCACCGCAGAAGAAGCAGGTTTCACAGCACCTCCGCACCGGAGGGGCGGGAGGCTCAGCAGCCAATCCTGGCCGGCAGGTGCTCCAGATGCAGGGGACGCCTGGCCTGGAGCAGTGGACGCCTCTCCCCTAGCAGAATCTCTGCTCAGAACAGGGACTCGGGCTTCGATCCTGGAGCACAGGGCTCCAATGCCTGGAGACGGGCCTGGCGCTGGCGGAGTAGGCCCTCAGGGCCAGTACCCTTCACGGCAAGGACGGGTGGCCCACGCTGGGGTCCCACGTGGCCAAAAGCCCCAGATGTGGAAAAGGGCCTGGTGTGGAGCACGGGGGTCTCACTGCACGAGGATCGCAGCTCGGGGGGGCCTGATCCAGGCACACTGAAATGGAGGCTGCCCAATCCTTGGTGCTGGGGAGACACGCTTCCCCGACACACTAGAGAGGCAGGCTGTGGCCCCGCAGTGACACCTGCAGCCCGACTCCGGGTTACAGAGCTGACCCTGGCTTCAGGCCTCACCACCCAGGAGATAACCCTGGGGTCAGGAGCGCTCCTGCCACTCAGGAAGCTTGCCGCCCGCCAGGTACGCTCTGTGTATACACAAGTGCCAAGTGCAGGCCAGAGAGTGCATGTTTCCGTTGAGAGCTGTACACGAGTGCTGTCGGGGCCATGCTTAGTCCAAGCAGGGCAACTCTCAAGGCGCTGCGCACACAGGCCCCCCGGACCGCCCAACAGCTCGTGGGAGGCAGCAGTAACCATGGCGTGCCACTTGCCGGGACAGGTGGGCCGCGCTGCGTGAGCCCTCCTGCACTCGATGTATTTAATCTTCACACGAGGCTCATGATTCCGTCTCACAAATGAGGGCCCCGATGCAAGTCAAGAGCCTCACACGAGGCCACGGGGCCTGTGAGTGGGAGAGCTGGGATTCCGGCCACGACCACCTGCGCCCAGACACTGGCATCTGCGGGCCGAGGCGCCTGGGAACAGCTGTTTCTGCCTTTACAGAGGAGGAGTGTGTCCAGTTGCCGCATTTGGGCGTACGCTAAATCCTGTCGTCACCTGGGAGTGTTATTTTAAAATCGTTTTGGTAGCACATTTCCATTTTTAATTTTCACTTCCACTGAAAACACACCGTGCCCATAAACTCCCCGGGAGCGTGGAAGACCAGCTCCAGAGTCGCTGCAGCTGCTAGGCACCTGCACTCCTGGGTGCACTGGGTCTTCTCGCTGGGGCCTTCCTGTAGCCTGTGGCTCCATGCATGAGAAAGTCCGCAGGACATGAACCTGCCATCTAAATGTCACTGGGACATTCCAGGCCTGGAATGACATGGATCCCGAGTCCTTGGGGAGAAGGCTGAGGTGCATTCAGGACACTCCTCCGAGCTGAGGTCAACGGGAGAAGAGGCCCCAAACAGCAAGCCAGGTGACTTTCAAATATGTCTGTATTTCCCGTTGGCACAAAACCAACACACCCCATCCCTTGCACACCCGGTCGCCTCCCTGGCTGCCCAGCCCCAGCCTCGAGGCATGGCCGGTGACCCTGGCAGTGGGGGTGGGCAGAGAGTGAAGGAACGTGCCCTGAGGGAGGCCGTCCGGGGGCACATGGACGAGTGTACCCGCTCCTGAGCGCCATGCACGTGGTAGTGTGCGCGTCACCCCGCTGGCTTGCGGACTTTCCTAGGGAGAAGCCAGCTTGCACAGCGTGCTGTCAGAGAAGGATCCCCAGACGCCTGAGGCCTTTCTGTTTGTTTCCCTCTAAAATGCGAGCTTGTGGCGGACTTGGCATAGGCTGGGCCCTGTGCAAACTCAAGTCTCTCAGCAACCTCGTGAGACCATTTGGAGACAAGGAGTCTGCGGTGAACAGAAGATGAGGGGTTACGGGGGGACAGCAGCAGAGGTGGGACTAGGGCCCAGGGGTCCTGCTCGTGACCACTGCGCCCGAGGCCTAAGAGGAGCACATGCCTGACGTGGCATCCCATTCGCACAATCGCTGACTTCAGGAAGAGACATTCTAGGGTGGCCCCCGTCGGAAGGCTCAGCCCGGGAGACACCATCTCTGACCAGTCCCAAGGCCCTTTGCCAGTCAGCGGGCGTGCGCCTTAGCAAGTCGGGTTGCCCTCCCATCTGATGGCCGTTTCTTCTGAAGGAGCTGGATGGGAGACAAAGCTGGCGGTTTCTTCCAGCCTGGCCTGTGCGGCGTCCGGGCTGCGGTGTTTCAGCCAGCTCCTTCACCTTCCCTCGCCCTCCCCCAAGCCTCAGTTTGCTCCCCATGAAGTGGGAATGGCACCGATCCCACCCTCACGATGCTGCCAGGAAGATGAACTGTGAGGAGACATGCACAGGGCTGGGCGTGGCCTCGGAGCAAGTTGAACACTTGAGTAAAACTCAGGAAGGGGAGACGCGAGAAGAAAGCATGGCCAACCCCACGGGAAGCCATTGCAAGAAATGTCCACTGGAAAGCAGCGGCTGCAGTGCATCTGGACGGAGCCTCACCTGGGCAATGGCCTCGCTTGGACATGTGGCTTGCCTGTGGGAACACGCGGCTCGTTTAGCCCCTGGACAGATTTCAAGGACAATCACGGGACAGCTCATGCAGATCTTGTGATTTCCCACAATGCCGTGAGGGGCAGCGCAGCTGCCTCATGGCGTGCTCGATCCTGGTCCAGATGGCCCGAGCCCTCCATTCTCCATTCTCTCGAAGTTTCCTTCCGCCCCGCTCCTCCCTAGAGCTCCTGGCGTGTTGTGCTTAAGTCCTTGGCCGACACCAGGCTGATCTCTGGGGGTGCTTCCCTGGAAACGCAGCGGAATGCCTGGCTCCGTCCACGTCCCGTTCGGAGTCGAGGGGGCCAGCTCTCCCTCTGCCGTCCTGAGGAGCTTGGCCCACGGAGTGAGGACGGGAACTTGGCTCGCCCGGCCTTTCCAGAAAACACACAGCCTTGTTGTTGTGGGCTGTGTGTGTCTTTTTTCCACACGCCTGTCTGGTTTTCATGAAGGGAGGTGTTTCAGAAGGCCTTGTCTCCCTAAGTGAGATGAATTTGACTGCGAGTGGAATAATCAGACCTTGTGTTTGACTAAATTTTAATGTTTTCAAGGCATAATCATCCAACCTTTAGCTTCTAATCTTGTAAATAGAGAGGAAATCTATTTTTGGAGATTTTGTCGATGAAAAATGCCTCTTTAGAAAATAGTTCTGCTGGACACTTTGGGAAAGGATAGAGATTTTGCTCACTTATAAAGACGGAACTGGAGAAAAAGCCAGTGATGCTTCTGGTATGGGCATGCATGAGAAACCATGCCCCTCACAAGGTAAGTCAACCATGCCTCATCTACCAGGACATTTAAGAAATATTTTCTTTATGTTTTGACACAGTGTGTTGGTTGGCCTTTCTAAAGAAACTAAAATGCTCTTATTGGAAAACAGAAATCCTGGTAGCAGAAATGGCCATGAACTTAAGCCTCACAGGTCCCGGGGCACCCTGGCTGAGGATGCTGGGAGTGTCCTTGGGGTGACATTTTAGGGCTGAACTACATGATTCTACAGTGCTCGCAGCAGAGAGGGAGAGTGAAAACTGCATCGTTGTCTCCCTTCTGGTTTCATATTTGGCTATTTAATCGGGGACTGGTATCCTGAGCAGAACTTTTCAGGGGAGTTTGATGCAGGTTCCTGGTGGAGAACAGGAACCCCATGAGTTTCAAGCATGCCGTGAGGTGCACAGCCGTGTTCAATGGCTGCACACGTCTTTGTCAAGGAGAATCGGTGTGTGCATGGCCGGTTCCCGGTCCTCTGTGCGAAGGAGCGAGCGTGGAGACCAGCAAGAGGGTCAGCTCCGGCTGTGAGACCTGCCTGGGGCGGGCCAAGAACCTGGGTCTCCCTCACAGCTCCAACAACCGAAAGGAAAACGAAAAAAATGCACAAAACGCCAGTGCCCGAGACATTGGACTTCAGGAACCCGAGAGGGGAAATGAGGGAGGGGCGCCTGCCAGTGCCCAGCCACCAGCTGGAGACCATCTTCAGGCCCCGGGGCAGGAGGCGTCTTTGGGGAGCCCGGGAGCCCTGGGGATGAGGAGACCGGGCACTGGGAGCTCACAGGGTGGAGCCCGCAGAGGAGCGGCTACACAGCAAACCCCAAGGTCTGCGGGGCGTCTCCTGGGCCATTCGGCAGAGTGCCAACAGCACGGGCCTGTGCAGACGTTACCTGAGACCGGGAAAGAACTCTTTGAACCAGTGTCATTTGCTCAACAGGGCCACCAGCAGGCTTGGACAAACAGAATCCAGGCAGTCACGGGAAGAAAATTTAGGAAGGCCTTGCCGCAGAAGCAGGAAGTGATTAGCCCTAAACTCAACCCTGCACCAGCAAGAGCCAGAAGATCAGACTCTTCCTGCGTAACTTCACTGCTTTCCAGAATGGAGCACATGGGTATCTACACGCATGCAGAAGTGTTCCACGCCAGCAAGGGCAATTTCACCACGTCTGGCAGGAGAGGAAACAGAGAGACCTAGCCCCCAACGAAGAGCTCCATCACTCAGACCAAGCCAGCGGACACGACATCAAAATTCACAAATGTGAGAGCAGTCAATGTGACTGTATCCCGTGTGTTAAAGAATTAAACAGAGACAGGGCAGATATTCAAAAAGAGATTTAAATAGAATTTGCAAAGATGAAACAGTGCACTGGATGGGATTAATTGCAGACTACATTTGGCAAAAGAAAAATTAACTAACTAGAAAATGTAGCAAAAGAAATTATCCAAAATGAAACACATAGAAAAAAAAGCTTAACAAAAAGAGCATCAGTAAGTGTCCATATTTTCTCCCAATAATTGATAGAAAATCAGCAGGAATGTAGTAGGCTTAAACAACACTGTCAATTAATCTGACTAACACTTGTAGAACACTATACCCAACTGCAGAATACATATTCCTCTCAAGTACACATGAAGCATTTATCAAGGTAGGCCATGCTGTGGGCCATAAAGCAATGCTCAACATTTTAAAGGACTCAAGCCACATGCCAAGTATGCTCTCTGACCAAATCAGAAGTATGAATTAAAAATCAATAGCAGAAGAATCTTGGGAAAATCCTCAAGTATTTGGAAACTAAATAAAACACTTTTAAATAATTTAGGATCACAGAATAGATCAAGAGGGAAATTGGAAAGTATTTTGAAATGAATGAAAATAAAATCAATGTACTGGAATTTATGAAATTCCACTAAAGCAGTATACAGGGGGAAATTAGTAGCATTAAATGCCTATATTAGTCATGAAGTAGGGTTTCAAATTGATGACCAGGACTTCCACCTCAAGAAACCAGAAGAAGAAGGTAAACCCAAGGTAGCAGAAGAAAGAAAACAGTACATTTCAAGTGGAACTCAAGGGAAAAGAAATGAGAAAAACAATAGAGAAAATCGATAAAACCGAAGGCTATTTCTTTAAGAAGATCAATAAAATCTATCAACCTGTGTTCAAACTCACCAGGAAAAAAGAAAAGACCTGAGTTACCAATATCAAGAATGAGGGAGGAGACATATTCTACAGATATTAAAAGGGTAACCAAGGACTATTGTGAACAATGTTTTGCACATTAATTAGACAGCTTAGGTGAAATACACAAATTTCTTGCAATGTGCAGATTACCAAAGCTCACTCAAGAAGAAATAACCTAAATAGCCCTGTACCTATTAATGAGGTTGAATGTGCAGTTCAAACCTTCCCATAAAGAAAACTCCAGACACAGACAATTTCTCTGGTGAATCCAACGAAACATTGAGGAAGAAATAATTCCAATTCTACACAAACTTTTCCAGGAGCGTAAAGAGAAGAGAATGGTTCTCAACTCACTTTTTCCATTTCTTTATTTTTAGCTTTTACCAGTGCATAATAGGTGTACCCACTTTGGGGGCACATGTGACATTTTGGTGTCAGCACGCTATGTGTAATGATCAAATCTGGACAACTGGGACAACTCTGAACAGACTGGCGGGTGACAGAAGCTGGGAGGGTGGCCAAGAAGGGAGAATGAAGACCGACTGATAAATGGGGACAAATACACCTCTTAGATAGAAGGAGCCGCTTCCAGTGCTCGGTGGTACGGCGGGGCAACTATAGCTAACAGCGGTTTATGGTCTCTCTCAAAATAGCTAGAAGAGTGTGCCTGGAGTGTTCTCAACTCATTTTTAAAGGCCAGATTACCTCGATACCAAAGCCAGATAAAGACATCCAATGCAAAGGAAACTGCTGACCAACATTCTTATGAACACAGAAGCAAAAATTCTAAACAAAACTTCAGCAAATCAAATCCAGCAGTAGATTTTTAAAAAGATAATGTGGAGGTTTGCACCAGGAAGCCAGGGTCCATTTAACACCCCCAAATCATCTATAAGACCATTTTCCCTGTTACGAACATCATCGTGGTGCTGGGTCTTGTGTTGTTTTGCTTTTTGTTTCAGTATTACGCTTTTGCAGCATTCATACAGGCTAATCAACTCATTTGCTGTTGTGAGGATTAAAAAAAATAACAAATGTAAAAGCATCTAATAATGAGTCCAGCAGAAATGGAGGTCAATGCATTTTGCCAGTTAGAAATCCACTTTTTGCTTGACTAGGCTCACAAACTCATTTCTTCTTTCATAGAAGAAGAGAACACTGGCCATCCACTTCCTATCTTTCTGAGCCGGCGTCTCCTGCCGTGGCCTCACCTAGGAGACATCCTTCCCAAGATGGTGGACAGGTTTACGATCGCTCAGGCCCAGAGCAGTGCTGCTCGGAGTGCTGGTCTGAGCAAGACGAGGAGCTGGCGTCAGACTGCAAATCGAGGCACTGTTTCCTTCCCTGAGAAAGTCTTGCTACCCAAAAAAGAATACACGTCTGCTAAACCAACCAGTACAGTCAATGTACTTCACGGTGCAAGCTCCTTATCTCAAAATGGGCTGGTAAACTGCAGGCCCTTTTTTAGTAGCAAGTTCTTAGAGTGTGCTGTGTAAGACACACTTAGTTTCCAAAGCCAGCGTGGATTTTTGCCTGCTTTGGTGACGTTGCTCTATGGTGCATGTTTTGAAGATTTGGGTAAAGATACATGTAACTTCCGACATCTAAACTTTCTCTTGAGGTCATTCCGTACCATTAAATCTCGTGCCAATTTGCACTCCAAGTTGTGTCACCATGTGGAGTGCACTAAAAATCACTGTGTGTCTCTCAACTTACATACTTAAATAGCTGGAGGATAAATCAATCCTTTCACAAGGAGTTGAGATAGGGCAGCAAATCGGTCTCTCCTCCTGTGACAGCACGTGTGACACGGTCATGGCTCTCCACACGCTAGGTGGACACAGATCCAGAGAATGTGGCTGCGAATGAGTCCTGTGATTGATTAATGATGTCTGCTATGGGTTCGGGAAGAAAGCACAGTTACACCCTGTGCTGTGCACGTGCCATCCATGGCTAGGAGGTGCAAGTCCATCCTTCTACTAAAAAGAGTGACTCGAGTTATTCTGTTGCAGGACACGAACATCATGGCAGAGAAGACCCAGGTCTTACTTACAGACCTGGAGATGCCACTCCTCAAGACTATTACATGGATGTGGCTTTCCTCGTAGATGCTTCCCACAGAGTAGGCGGTGATGAGTTTCAGGAAGTGAAGGCCTTTGTCGCCGCAGTGCTTGACTACTTCCTCATTGCCCCGGACCCACTGGCCTCCGTCCTGGGGGACAGGGTGGCTGTCCTGAGCTACTCCCCCGCTGGCTATCTGCCTGGCACCGAAGAATGCCCCGTCTACCTGGAATTCGACTTGCTTGCGTACAACAGTCTTCCCCAAATGAAGCGTCACGTCCAAGACTCCTTTCAGCAGCTGCACGGAGACGTGTTCATCGGCCATGCCCTGCAGTGGACAGTGGACAACGTCTTTGCAGGAGCCCCCAATCCGAGGAAAAGCAAAGTGATCTTCGTGGTATCTGCGGGTGAGACCAACCCCTTAGACAAGGAGGTCCTGAGGAACGCGTCCCTGAGGGCCAAGTGCCAAGGCTTCTCCATTTTCGTGCTCTCCTTTGGCCCCACCCACAACGACGAGGAGTTAGAAGAATTATCCAGCCAGCCCCTGGGCCAACACTTGGTCCAGCTTGGCCGAACCCACAAACCAGACTGGGGCTATGGCGTCAAGTTTGTCAAGCCCTTTGTCCATTTAATCAGACGTAAGTCGGCCGAGCTTTCCTTTTCCACTGCTTCTGCAATAGAGGTCGTGTCTGTACAGACCGAGCGAAGCCATCCGCTCCTCCGCTAGGGGTGGCGGAGTGTGAGAGCGCAGGAGGCAGAGAGGAACCCTGGGGACACCCTGATCTTCTGAGCCCGGGCCTCACGGCACTGCCTGTGCTTTGGCCAGGACGTCCCTACACGGGTGGAAGGTGCCTCCAGCCCTAAGCCAGGTGTTCGCCCCGTGCCAGGCTCTTTCAAAGGATAGTACTATGCCCTCAAAGGAAAGCATATATTCCCCCGTCACAGTGAAAAGGCAGAGGAGCGAGGTGCATGGCTCAAGAGCTCAGAGGAGCTGGCTGATTCCAGCCTGCCCCCTCACATTCTGACCCAGGATGAGGCTCGTGCCCACCACCCTGTGCTTCGATGACCACACCCTGCACCAGGCGGGCTGCTGTCGCGAGTAACCTCCCGAAACGCTACCCCTCTGCCTGCCCCGAGGGCTTCTGTCCCGTCTGGTCATGACAGATTAGCTCTGGCTCTGGCCTGAGCCCTCCTGAGCCACAGGCACGGACCTCTCGGGGAGCCCCCAGGCCGGCCAGCAGCTCTGCCTCGGCCACATGGGGGTTGCAGGGTCTGCACGGTGGGTCTTGGAGGGGGCTGCCCAGCCTCTGCCCGTGCATGGTCATTCTAGACACGGGTGTAGCAGCCCACCCAGGACTTTGTAACATCCTGTGAGCCCCGGCCTGTGTGGAACTGGGAGTGTGGCAGGCCCACGTGGTGTGGTTTTCCACAAATTTGCCAGAGAATCACAGCAGGTCTTCTGGCACGTATGAAGCCTAAGGATACACATAGCCCTTGGGAGTCTTGGGATTTAGGAGTTATATTTAGTGGAAGGCAAAAGAGGGTGACGTCTCCCCACCCCAAGACTAACAGGATAATCTCAACAACTACTGAGTCTTCTAGAAAGATCTGCCTTTTATAGGGGGAGAAACAAGTGACCAGAGGCAGTCAGAGAGGCCCTTGAATTCAGGTTTATGACACGCAGGGGCTTGGAGGTGACGCACTCGGTGATGGCCACATCTCGCCGACTTTGCCAACAAGGACTTTCGGTGTCCGAGTGACCTACCTTGCAGTCTCTTGTACAATTAATTTGTTCTCACCAACACCACAGACCACAGGAAAAGAGGACTGCTGCGATGCGGAAGGACAACACGTAGACTAACCAGCCCGCTCTCTCTCCAGGTGCCATCAACAAATATCCCACCCGAGACCTGAGGGCCACGTGTCCCAACGTCACCTCTCCCACCCCTGAGAATGCTGGCACAGAACACACTGTATTGTGAGTTGAGAGATTCCAGGTTTGGGCAGCAGCACAACTGGAAACACCCTTAGTGAAATAATTGGAAAGGAGCGGCCTTTTAGTTTCCAAGATACAAATGTTGGCCAGGCATGGTGGCTCACACCTGTAATCCTGGCACTATGGGAGGCCGAGGTAGGAGGATCATTTGAGCCCAGGTGTTCGAGACCAGCCTAGGCAACATAGCAAGACCTCATCTCTACAAGAAAAATCCAAAATTTAGCCAGGCGTGGTGGTGCGTGCCTGTAGTTCGAGTTTGTTGGGAGGCGGAGGCAGAAGGGTCACTTGAGCCCAGGAGGTTGAGGCTGTGGTGAGCTGTGATGTTGCCACTGCACTGCAACGTGGGAGGTAGAGTGAGACCCAACTCAAACAAAAAAGGATGTAAACTAGAGGGCGTATGTATTTTAAATGCAACTATTTGGTGATGACAACACAGGGCTGGAGTCAATAGCAGATAGAACATAGCCTGTATTAGAAAGAACCGTGTTTCTGTGTCTGCATCTTTTACCAGAAAATAATAAGCCTCTTATCAGTAGCTTATTGGTAGCCACGGAACGTGACTCTAATGCAGAGTCCTCCAAAACAGAAAACGTATAACATCCAAGATTAGATGCGACAATTTTAGAGCAGAAGAAAAACATTTAAAAATTTACTGCTTAGAAACCAAAACGCACATGAAAACTGGCCGCAGGGATTTTTCCAAGTTTGATTTTGCAAACTGCAACCCCAGACACTCGGTAAAAAGTGAGTGGTGGAGATAGCCTTGGTCTGGAGTCCCAAACTACTGGGACGGACGGGTGGCCAATTTCCCCGCAGAAAGTGAGAAAGTGCCCCCGAGTCGCAGTTCGCCCACGAGCTGTGTGTGGGCTGGCCCTGTCCTGTCCGTCCACGGCCGCCTTCTGGAGCCTGGGGCTGTGTTGACAGCCACCCTTGGGCGGGACTAACTGTGGTCTCTCTCCCCGGTCGCCTCAGACTCGTTCCTGAGGTGTACGACGTCGAGCTGTTTGGCGAATTTGATTCCCTGGAGCCAGATTTCTCCGTGTTAGGGGACAGTCATGGCAACGGCTCCGGGACGGATTCTGACTTCCTCCGGACGCTGTACATGCTCTTTGCAGCGGAGGAGCTGGCGAGGAAAGACGGGACAGAGGCACGTCCGGAAGAAGCGACAGCTCCAGCGAGTGACACACAAGGACCAAAAGGTAATCTTGGGGCCCTTGGAGCGGAAGACCGGAAGCCCCTCTGTCTGTCTGGACGTTCCCTGGTGGAAGGAGAGCAGTTGGAATTCACTGGGACGGACAATGACGGGACGTGGGTAAGGGACTTGTCCTCGAGGGCAGCAAGGGGTCCCCGAGGTAAGGAGGAAGAAGGCAAAGCTGTAGAAAGGCCGAACAGAGTCCCTTGTGCTGAAAAGTGAAGCCCACAAGTAGGTATGAAGGCCGGGTGCGGAATCGGGGCTGGAGAACGAGACGGCCGGATCAGGGACTCGGGTCCCCGGCTGCAGGGAAGCCCTGCTCCGTTGCGTGGGGCTGGGTGACGCCGTGCCAGCAGCGTCCTGCGTCTGATCACTTGGCCTTTCTTGGGCTGAGACGGAGGCCCAGCAGAGGCCAGCCTCAAGGGGGCCTGGAGAGGACGAGGGGGTCTGAGATCTGGGGGGGAGGCTGAGGGCAGCTTCAAGGGCTGGTGAGGAAATGGCTGTGGGCCTCGGCTGGAGACAAAATGGAAGAGGGTGGACAAGGACCTACCAGAACCTCCGGGGCAGTGACCCACAGTCCTCGTGTGGCCAGAATCACGGGAGCATTTATTTTAAGATCTGTGTTCTGGCCAGGCTCGGTGGCTCAGCCTGTCATCCCAGCACTTTGGGAGGCCGAGGTGAGTGGATTGCCTGAGCCTGCGGGTTCGAGACCCACTGGGCAACTTGGCGAGACCTCATCTCTACAATAAATCAAAGTTGAGCCGGACGCGGTAGCACGCACCTGTAGTTCAGGCTGCTTGGAAGGCTGAGGCGGAAGGATCGCCGGAGCCCAGCAGGTCGAGGCTGGGGTGGCTGTCAGTGTGCCACTGCACTCCAGCCTGGGCGACGGAGAGAGACTCGACTCAAAAAGAAAAAAAAAGGTCTGTGTTCCTGGGGATCCGCTAAAGCAGAAGACAGCCGTGTCCAGTGGCCCAGCAACTGGACTTCACTGCACAGGCCCCAGCAGAAACGTCCATACGCGTCAGATACACCAACAGTCAGGCACTATGTTCGCATCAACGCTCGGCAGCGGCCACAAGCGGGAGCAAGAAAGCCCAGCTGCAGAGTCGGGACGTCAGCGTCAGGCAGTTACACGGCAAATACCTTACGGGGCGTGGGTGTGACTCCAAAAGGCTCACATGCAGATACAGTTGTAGAAATAGCTAAGGATGTCTAAAATACACACACAAAGGCAGGTGCAGGACTTTACGTGTGGGTGTAATCGTAGATGTCGATTCATAGAGGTGGACAAACCAGCAAACTGACGGAAGGCAGGAGCAGCGAGGTTGGGAAGATGTGAGAAATAGAGACGGGACAGAGGACTGGAGGCAGACGCAAGAAAATGAAAGTTAAAAATGAACTTGGTGAAGCGTCCGGTTCTGGCCAAGAGGGGCTAAGCGCATGCTCCCGTCCCTCCCACAGATCATATGGAACACTCTGGATGAAATACAGAAGGCGGCCGGGCTCAGTGGCCCAGCCTGTAATCTCGGGCTTTGGGAGGCCGAGGTGAGTGGATTACCTGAGCCTGCGGGTTCGAGACCCACCTGGGCCACTTGGCGGGACCTCATCTCTACAATAAATTAAAAAAAAAAAAAATAGCCGGGCGTGGTAGCGCGCACCTGTAGTTCCAGCTCCTTGGAAGGCTGAGGCAGAAGGATCACCAGAGCCCAGAAGGTCGAGGCTGTGGTGGCCGGGAGCGGCCACTGCACTCCAGTCTGGGCGACAGAGGGAGACTCCAACTCAAAACAAACAAACAAACAAACAAAATCTTTTTTTTAAAAAAAAGAAATACAGAAGGCAGCCTCCAAGGACTCTGAAAAATCAGCAAAGCACACGTGTCAGAGAGGGGCACAGGCTCCCTGTTTCTCTTCTCTTTTGTGGCTTTTTGCTGCGGGTAGGCCCCCGTGCCAGAGCTATGTAGTGACAGGGGAGCAGAAGCCAGGCCTCAGAAGCACCTCATCTTTCTGGCCAGAAGAGCTGGGAGAAGGAGCCCTGTGTGGCAAAGAAATTCCCCTTCCCTCTTTCTCTTGTGGGTTTGCTCTGAGGGCAGGCCTCAGTTGGCAGCCGAGGGGAAGGCTAGACGGTTCAAATTAAGGAGGAACCCTGTTCTTCAGGCCAGAGAAACTCGGGAGAGAGACCTGGGGCCAGTATGATAGGTAGCCTCAGGGAAAAGAGGACTGGACAGCAGGAGTTTCGAACTGGAATGATGGGACCTGTGCAAGCCCCAGGCTCTGCTCCAAACTGTACGAGGGTGGGAAAGACCCCAGACAGGATGGCCAAGGCCTTAGCAATGGAGCTGTGGTCATGGTCACAGACAGCCAGGCAGAACGTGCATGCTCAACCCGGCTGGGCTGATTGCAGCTCAAACAGACTACAAAAAAAATAGAAACCTACAGAGAGGTATAACAGGGCTCCGAGTCTATACCACATAATATCCAAAATGTTCAGGATGCCATCTAAGAGCATGCAGCACAGAGAGAGCCAGGAGACATGAACCACTCTCAAAGAAAAGACCACAGATGCCGGCACCAGTGGACTCTGCAGTCAGACGGAGATGTTAAAGCAGCTGCTATTGCTATGCTTATGAGATGCTGAAAGCAACTTGAAGCAATGAGAAAGAAGACAGACATTCTCAACAGAGAAACAGACTCTACAGGTAAAACCAAAGAAAATTTTAGACGTAAAAATGACTGTGTTTGAAATTTTTAGAAAATCAGAGTGGACTCCATAGCAGAGTTTCAACGACAGAGGAGTCAGCGAACTTGAAGAAAGATTAATTATGCAAACTGAGTAAAGAAAAGAGATTGAGAAAAAGTGAACAGAACCTTGGAGACGTGTGGAGTATACAAAGGTCTAACATTTATTTCGCTGGAATTCTATAAGGAAAGTGGAAAGGGAATCACGCAGAAAAAATACTTGAGGAAATAATGACCAAAAAATCCCCAAATTGGTGAAAGACATACATTTGCATATTTTAAAAACTCAAAGAAAAGCCTACTCAGGTACATCCTACTCAAACTGCTGAAAACTGAGGTTAAATAAGAATCTTGAAGCAGCTAGAGAGAGAGAGTGGATTGCCTGAGCCCGCAGGTTCAAGACCCACCTGGGCAACTTGGTGAGACCTCATCTCTACAATAAATCAAAAAATTAGCCAAGCGTGGTAGCGCACGCCTGTACTTCCAGCTACTTGGAAGGCTGAGGCGGAAGGATCGCTGGAGCCCAGCAGGCCAAGGCTGCGGTGACCGGGAGCTGTCACTGCACTCCAGTCTGGGTGACAGAGTGAGACTCCAACTCAAAAAAAATAAAATATAAAAATAAAAGTGCCGAAAGAAAAAAACTGTGAACACAGAATCGTATATCCAGTAAACATATCCCTCTGGAATTAAGGCAAAGTAAAGGTATTCTGGGGTGGAGGAAAACGAAGAGCTTGGTGTCTACAGAGCTTGGTATTCTAAAGGGGAAATCCAATACGATGACCAGGGAGTGGGGGTGAGGTCAATTGACCGGTGACCAGATGGGTGGAGATGTACCGGGCAGGGGGACACCAAGGAAGAGACACACAGGAGACATCAAGTGCCTGACCAGAAAGGAGGCTGCTGAGCAGGAGAAGGGCGGGCACCAGAGGCAGCCAGCCAGGGCAAGGATCTGTGCTGTTGACAAGGCAGTGGGTACCTGGGATCATGCCAGGGCCCTCCAAAACCCTGTGTGGGAGGCAGGAACTGCTACCCCTAGAGTCAGGTGGAGAAACGGAGGCTGGAAGAGGTGTAGTGTCTTGCTGGGACTTGACGCTGGTCTGACTTCTGATTCTGCCGCTTTCCCAACATCTGGAGGAAGGAATTAGGGGTAGATCAGAGACAGAAAGGCTGGGTGCAAGAGGAGGTGTGTTAGATTGCTTGGGTTGCCATAACAAATCAAGAGGGGGCGGCTTAAATGACATAATTTAGTTTCTCACAATTGTGGAGGCTGGAAGTCTGAGATCCAGGTGCCAGCTTTCGCATTTCCTGATGAGGGCTCCCTTCCTGGCTTGCGGGTGGCAGCCCTTCTCTGCATTCTCACATGATGTAAAGAGAGTCCTGGTGTCTTTTTCTCTTCTCAGGAGACCATTTCTGTGGGATCAGGGCTCACCCTGTTGCCTCATTTAACTTTTAGCACTTCCTTAAAGGCCCTGTTTCCAATACGGTCACATGGGAGTTAGGTCTTCAACGTATGGACTTGGAAGCTAGGGGACACAACTCAGTCTGCTGCAGGGGACATAATGAACAGTAAAATCACAGGAGGGAACCTGATAGCTCAGTGGTCCCCAAACTTGTCTGTGCATTAGAATTGCCGGGACATGTTTTGAAAAGTCCGAAGTCTAGCCCACACCTCATATTAATTAAATCATATTGTTTAAGGGCAAGACACAGGCATCGATTTGTTTCGGTTTTTAGCTCTCAGGTGTTTCAGTTGCTTTCAAGTCTGGAGTACATTGCTACAAATCCTGATGCATCAGTCCTGCTAAGCATCTCAAGGAAGTTTGCTACTGAAAATGACAAGGTTGGAAGAATCAAATAGATTATCCTCAAGTGAGCATTACTAATACCTTTCTTTATTGTCATTTTTCGCAATTCATTTTCTGCAGTTTTCTACTGCAATTATATATCCTACATCTAGAAATAGACAGTATCTTTAGTCTTGTCCTTCAGAGGTCTCTCACAACAGCTTGATTTGGTGACATTGGCCGGTCATGCTCCAGGAAGCCAGTCTAAGTATCTTCAGAAAATATCATTTTGGCTTTTTGTCGTGGAATCATGTAGGCTTAGAATTTGAAAACTGAGATAACTTTGGAAATCACTGAGCTGTACTTTATCTTTTTACAGATAAGGAAAAGGAAGCCACAGATATCTCAAGCATCTTCCCCAAGAGCATTCACAGCGCCCAGCCCATTATTTTCTGTCATAGTGATTCATACTCTAGAATTATGTTTATAATAAAGAATACAAGGTTACCTTAAAGTTAGGCCTTGAAACAGAGATCATAAAATCTATCTCTGAGTTGCGGAAAGGTTGGAAATATTGCTTATGAAACTCAAAGTACACACTGTGCCTGGAATACAATGCACTAGTGTTATCCCTATATGAATTGCCCAAGCTTGATAATATATTTGACAATTGAAAATAAAAACTTGAAAAAATAAAAATAAAAAAGTTGGGCATCTATAATCTCAGCACTTTAGAAAGCAGAGGCAAGAGGATTGCTTAAGCCCAGAAGTTCAAGACCAGCCTGAGCCCCGTGGCAAGACTTTGTCTCTACAGTAAACCAAAATCTCAGCTGGGTGTGGTGGTCCACTTTTCTACTCCCAGCTCCTTGGAAGGTTGAGGCAGAAGGATTGCCTGAACCCAGGAGGTCAAGATTGCAGTAGCTGTGATCGTGTCACCATACACCAGCCTGGGTGACAGAGTGAGACTTCAACTCAAAAATAAAAATAAAAATGAAAAAATCCTTTGTGTAGAATTATCAGTCTTTATACTGCTTTACTCATTATTTCTTCCATTTTGCATATCAAAACAACCAGAGGCTGGACTCAAAGGGGAAAGTGTCCAGGATTCCTTCTCATGAAAGTCGTTTAGGTCTGCAGGGACAAATTTGCCCTGCATGGAACAGCTACATAGAACAAGTGTTACAAAATTGTCTTTGGTTTTAAAATGATGTTTGAGAAAAGCATTGAAATTCTCCAGTGGAAGAAAGTATGGGGGGATTGTTATTATCATTACATCAACATTGTTGTTGTTGAAACAGGGAGAGCAAAATAAAGTCTTGGAATAGAAGCATCAGAGCTGGGCACTTTGTGAGACCAAGGGTCCCTTGAGGTCAGGAGCTCAAGACCAGGCTTGGAAACATAGCAAGAGCCCTATCTCTGAATGTTAGTGGCTAAGTGTGGTGCTGACTGGGGACATCTGGTCGACCTCATCACCGGCCGAGCTAAGCAAAGCCTTTTTTTCTGATATTGTTATTCTATTCATCGACTTACAGGGCATATTTTTTTCCTGCTCCTTATCCCATGCATTTGCAAGATTTTAGTGTGGGTTTTTGGAGGCCTAACTATATCCCTTCCCCTGACGCTAATCCATGACTTATTTCTTAGACTATTTTTCCAACATCAAGTATAGCGTTTCTCAAAGTGTGGTCCCTGGGCCAGTAGCACCAGCACCATCTGGGAACTCATTAGAAATGCAGACTCTTTGGCCCCACCCCAGACCTGTTGACTCAGAACCTCTGGGGGTGCAGCTCTCTGGGTGATTCCGACACGGGCCAGAGTTTGAGAACCACTGACCTATGTTATAGACATTAAGTTGGCTTTAACTATCTTTCATGGGGTTCTTTCACTGGGCATTAATAGGTATTTGGGTAAAAAACAATCATTTTCCTGGAAATCACTGAAAAGTAGGTGTCTTTCCTGCAGGACTTCTCATTATCTTTAGCAGAATGATGGTCACTGTGATTCTGGGAGCAGCCCTAAGCAAACTTGACAGACCCTTGTATCAGGGAACATCTTGCAGGTCTCGTGTTTTGTGGAAGCCACTTTGGGAAACAGTAGTTGGAAGAGTGAATCTGGACACTAAAATCTGGGGCTGACTGCTGTTTCTGCAATCACCATGCACGTGGCCTCGACATGTCACTGCCTCTCCAAGCCTCGTTGCCTCATCTGTAAAATGAAGAGAATGCCAAACCTGCATCACTGGCTGAAGTGAGCGGTACACAGGGTGAAGTGCGTCCAACAATGTGCAGATGGAGCAAAGGCTGGCTACATGTCAGCGGCTGCTTAAAATTATGGTCATGGTGGCAACGACAGTATTGGTGACAAGTGATGTCAGAGCTGGCGGCCGTGGTGGGAAGGACCCCAGACGGGGATGAGGAGGCCTGGACATGGGTTCTGGTGCTGGCTCTAACTGGCTTTGTGGCCTCACTTCTCTGGGCCTCCACGTTCTTCTTGGTGTAATGAGAGGCTTGGGTGAGGCCGGTGTTTTCACACTGGGGCACACGGAACACGGGCCCTCCAGCCCATGGATTCCTAGAAGCTGGTCTGAAAGGCTCTGAGTACCTCTGCTCCCCTTTGTAAAACCCCCTCAGCTTACACTCTCAAAAATGGCCCATGCGAACTCTCTGCAACTCTGAGTTTCTGTAAAGCTTCGGGTCTTTTCCATCCTCTCCGTATTTCTGTTGAGGAAGAAGGGTGTTGCCAGAAACCGGGTATTTGAATTCGTGTTGGAATGCTCTGAACTCAGATGTGGTCCAGAGTGAGGATGAGGGGGTGAGGATACGTTGCGTTTAGTGATGTGGCCTGTTCCATCTTCCAACTAGAGTCAAAGGATGTATCTCTTCTGAGTGGGACTTTCACGAGAACACAGCAAAGAGTGTATTGGAGAGCAGTTGACGGAGAGCACTAGGGTTTGAATGCCTGTGTCCCCCAAATTGATATGTTGAACCCCAGCCCCCAAGATGATGGTGTGGGAGGCAGGACCCTTGGGAGGTGATTGGGCCACGGGCACGGAACCTTTGCGGACGGGCTGAGTGCCCTCATGAAAGAGGAAGGACCCAGAGAGGCCGCCTTCCCTTTAGCTGCAAGGACACAGTGAGAAGGCGCCGAATGTGAACCAGAAAGCGGGTCCTCAGCAGACAGTGACTCCACCAGGACCTCGGCCTCGGACTTCCAGCCTCCAGAACTGTGGGAAATAAGTTCCTGCCGTTCATAAGTCGCCCAGCTTATGGTGGTTCTGGTTTTTATAGCAGCCCCAATGGACTAAAACCGGGAACAAGCATTCTTTTATCAGCCAAAAAGAAAAAGAAGAAAATATGGCCCAGGCCATTTGCCTATCTTAGAATACAATTATAAGTAAGATGTCATCATAGGCGTCCCCGATCACATAACGGTTGACACTGAAAGATGAGATCTGGCTCTTTCAAAGGCAGAGGTGCCGGCTGGTCTTAGAATACAGGCCAGTTCTTCCAACTGAGCTAAATGAGGGACAGTTCCCATAAGTGAATGAGCTAACTTGAAGCTTCGAAATTCTGAAGAAAAAACACACAAAACAAATTATAAAAATGTTATTTTATCTAAGAATCACTAATAGCATTAGTGTCAAGTGTGCTCAATTTAGCGATATTAAATTTTCCTAACTATATTTTAGTTTTTCAAGCTAAACACGGTGTCTTTAGGCGAAAAGAGTAACAGACATAACTAGTAGCCATTTGACAAATTTATTAAAGCACTTTTGGGATGTATTTTCCAGAAATCAGAAAATGTCATCAAATGACTGGGTAACTGATTCATTTGTAAAGTCTTTTGAAAAATCATTGGGTGCTTTGGACACATTATTCAAAATTAATTCAAAGAGTTGCTTGACATTGCCCTTATAAAACCCATGTATGCTAACAATATTTGCTAGTACTTAAATCTATAACAATAAATATTAGTAATTCTATCAATTCTATTAAACTTGACTCTAGCAATAAATAGTAATAAGTAAAAAATAATAGTAAAAAGCACTATCCGTTTCATGAATAAATGCATTTCCAATAAAAAACGTTTGCTTCTTGCCTTGATAGGATTACCAAAATTTAAATATATATGCCATTTTGATAAATGTTAATGATAATCCATCTTGAAAAACCGTGAGCACATAGAAACTTATAGTCATAGGAAATAAAAACATACACTTAAATATATTTTTTCTGCAGAGAATTAGGATTAGACAAACAATAAATTGTTTTAAAGCATATACACCTATTAGCGTTGGAGTGATTCTGTGGGGGAAGTGGAATGAAAACACGCAAGCTTGAGGAGATGGACAGCGCTATGGCTCTCTGACGTGGACACGCGAGCACGTCCGCATAAATTGTAAATGAGTAAGCTGGAGTCTGTGGGTAAGTTTTTAAAAATGTGGAATTTTTATTATCAAATGTCTACAGCATGTCCCCAATGACATCTTTTTCAACTACGTGAACTCCCAAGAGAAGAAAAACCGTAGGTGTTGGCTTTGAAATGTGCAGGCGAGAAGAGCGTGGGCTTTCCCCCTTGAGAGGCGTGGGAGCAAGTGGTCAGGGACAGCGTGTTGGAGCCTCCGTGGCCTCTGCCACAGGCCGGCCTTCCCTGCAGCTCTGGAGTCTGGGACTCCTGTTCCCCGGACGTGTCAGGGGTGCCGGCGGCAGCAGGGGGTGAGGGAGGGGGAAGGAAGAGGGACCAAGCAGGGCAGTGTCTAGGCAAAGCCCCGGGGCAGCTGACCTGAGCCTTTCAGGGAGCTCAGAGGTCAAGTCAGGCCCCAGAGCGGAATATCCAGGCGAGACATGGGGCTTTCCTGCGTGCTCCTAGACGCCGGCAGGCCGAGAGCTGCCGCGGCTGTGAACTGCATGCTTGCCGGGCGCGACGTAAGAGCCGCACTGGGGCTGTGCAGCAGCCCTGGAGGAGGGCGGAGGCTGGCGTTGGAGGCAGAGCTCACCTGGCGGAGGCTGGTGCGGTGGGGGTGGGGGAGATGCCGTTCTAGACATCGATGCTTTAAAAAAGGCGAGAGGGATTCTGGGCAGAGCTCTGGCCTTGTCCGCCAGGCATGCCTTCGAGCGCCTTTTGGGCAATACGGGCCGCTAGCCTTGCTGAACACGGGACGTCAAGTCATCACCGCACCGGCGTCTCCCAGGAGGCAGCGTCTGTGGTTCTGCGATGTTCTGCTCACTCGTGTCTGTTACCACATCACCCAGAATCCGGCTTTACTTTGACTACTGGAAATGACAAAAGCGGCGTGTCACTGTTGGGCGTGAGGCAGACAGGGAGGTCCGCGCCAGAGGGGACCTTTTAACCAAACGCAGTGACATTAAGAGCAGTGGGGGTTTTTACGTTTTGCAGATGGAGAAGTCACCAGATGAGCACAGGAGAAACAAGCGACGGCGTCATCCCCGTGGCTCTGACCAGAAGGGCTCATCTGCAGAGGTGACGAGGTGGAGATTTTTCATGGAACATCGACTGATCGCATGCGAAACCTGCTCTCCGTCTTAAACCCGAAGGGTAGGGTTTTTCCCAGTGAAGACGCCCGTCAGGAGATCTGAGAAGCTGGGAGTGACGCCGTTTCTCCTGAGAACTGGGGACTGACCTGTGAGGGTCAACGTCACCTTTGATGGGCAGCTCCGCCCTGGTCACCCATCAACTCTGGGGATGCGTTTGCCGGGAGAGGGACTTTCTGTCCTCATGCTCATCCCGGCTGCGTCTTGGATTGGACACTTGAGTAAAGGCATTTAGAGCTAGAGCTTCCTGGGCATGTCTTTCACCCACTCCTGAAATCAGAAACCCACACCGTGTCTTCAGTTCTGGCACACCCACCCCCAGCTGCCCTGCTGAACTTACCTGCGGGCTGCTGCCTCCACAGTCAGGGTCCCTCTCCACCAAGACAAAAGCCGGGATGGGTGAGGAAGGAAAGAGCGAGAAGACGCTAGTTTGAGAACGGCTAGTGTGTGCTGTGGTCATTTGTTTTACGTTCCAGCATGCTTTGCTTTGTGTAGACTGGATTCTCGCTGCCAAAATACATACATACATATATATATATATAGGAAAGTATAAATACTCCTCATGACCAGAGCTGTTCTGGAGAATTACAACATAGCCAGAGACAATTTCTAAAATAAAAACTAGTCTGACCTGGAAGTCTGTTCTGTTTGTTTTGGTCTCTCTGTGGCCTAACAAGGGCCTCTTAGCACACCAGCACAGCACTACACGTGTTTGGAGCATGCACATAAGACGTGAAATTAGCCAACAGTGAGCTAGCCTTAAAAATCATTCTGTTTGGTAAAGGCACGGAGCGATTACCAATCCGTGGGCATCCATTATGAGAGATGAAGTGACCATGACACGGGATAATATTGCAGGCACGCCCTCTTTCTGTGTACAGTTCTCCTTAACATCCTGTTGTTGTTCGTATAACTGAAAAATAATCCGGTCAACAAATACTATGTTATCAAGGTTTTTAAAGCAGCCGTTTATTGCTCTCTGGGAAGTTCTGAGGCAAACGGCCCTCATTTCATGGAGCTCTGTTTTCCCCTGAGATCCCCGATGTGTGGGGGGTGTGTGCATGACTGTGTGCGTGAAGCATGTGCCCAATCCCTACATCTGAGGGCGACGTGGCCGCCGAGGAGGCGAGGCCACGGAGCTGGTCGTCCGCCGATAGGGGGTGAGTCGAACAATGTGAGCAGCTGCAAGCGATGCCTAGGTGGACAAGGCACATGCCCCAACAGCTGGCAGTGCCCCTGCACCCACACAGCTGCATGAGATGCCCTCCACATGTGGACATTGGGGACCAAGGACACACGTCCACTGCAGCACTGGGTGTTTTAGCGAGAGCTGGAGCCCCCTGAATATTCAGTGAGGTCTGTTCACACATGGAGCGTGATACAGCAGATGACAAGTGGCAGCTGCGTCTACAAACATGGACATCCTCAGAGGTAGCCCTGAACCAGGGAGCGCTGCACAGGGACGCCGGGCGCCATCATTCCACAGCATGGTGAGGCCCGAGGAGCGCCATCGTCACCCATGAGGACTCGCAGGGGTGGTGCAGATGGAGGAGCATGGCGGGCCAGGCACCCCCAATTCAAGACATGCCCAGAGGGGAGGGGTGACATGGGGCCCACCTGTCACTGCGATGTTTTATTTCTCAAGCTGGTGTTGGGGAATGTTGTTCCTTGTGTTGTTTCCGAGACACTTTTGGATGCCTGATAGTTCACGATTTAAGAGAACAAACCGAGTCATTAAAAATGCCCCTTTCCCCACGCAGGCGGGGCGAGGGAGAAGCCCTGCCACCGAGCCCAGGCTGTCTCCTCCTGGCTCCTCTCCTGCCCAGCCCCTACTTCCCACGCTGATTTGGATTCTGTCTTCCACAGCCGGCAGCTGTCCCCACCCAGAGGCTGCTGATGACGACGTCCTCGCCTCCTGGAGGGGACGGCAAATAGGCGAAGGCCTGACTCCCAGGCGACCGCCTGCCATCTCTCGGACGGCACAGCAGAGATGCCAGGATGGTGGGCAACCTGAGAGGAGACGGGTGTCACACGGGCCATCCGTGAGCCTCTCGACCACCAGCCCTTGTACAACAGGAGAGCATCTGTCCTAGGATGACACACGCCGATTCCATGTTGGATGGCCACAGTCCCAGCCATTCCATGTGGTTGGCGCCCATGAGCCAGCAGCATCCATGTCCCTGGAGCCTGTGAGAAGGCAGAGTCTTGGGGACTCCCCAAGTCTACGGGTCAGAATCTACACCTGAACAAGCTCCCCGTAACACGCACACACACATCTGAGCATGAGAAGTGCTGGCCTCAAACTCACTTTTTTCATCTCTGCAAACGCTTCGGTGCGTTTTGTAGACTTCCAGTTGGGCGTGGCATCGTACCCTGAGTTTCTACCACGTAGCACGCATGTCCCTGAGGCAAGGACTCTAAAGAGAAATGACAGGGGCATGCCCAGCTTGTGGGCTAGCTGGGAGGCCCGAACCAGAGAGGGCATTCTGACTCAGTGCACTGGCACGGAGGGGCAGGCACCAGGGAGCACTGTGGGCGTGGAGAGGAGGACCCCTCAGCTCACCCCAGGGACCCGGGGAGGGTTTCCTCCGGGGGCGCCTTTGATCTGAATGAAAACGATCGGACACACCTTAGCCCGGCAAAAATCAGGAAGGCAGTCTGGGAAGAAGGCAGAGGCCCTCCCAGCTCTCGTCTGTGTGACCCGTAGGCCCCAGGTATTCCTAGGGAAGAGGGTGACCATGAGAATTCTGGTTTGCTCAACAAAGGAGTGAAGGGTGAAGAGAAAGCGGTGCCTCCACAGAGGGGCTGGGCGCCAAGCGGGGCAGCCCGGTTCCACTGTGGAGGCACCGGCTGCCCCAGGACGGGAAGGGCTGTGCAGACGCTGACCACGGTCGGCACCGGATGACGACAAGAGAGGGAGACGGAGGGAGGCACGGGTCACCAGGCGAGGATGCGTGAGGGGCTGAGGACGGGAAACAAGGAGAGGCCAGGCTCGTAGATAAGACAGCTGATCAGCTTAGACAGGGATAAGGGAGAGGAGAGGCTGGTGTCCAGCTGGGAGTCTCCAGCTTGAGTGAGCATCTGGGTCCTGGAGGGCCTCGCCCCAGGGCTCCTGTTCAGTCTTTGGGACCCCCAGGGGTGCTGTGGACTGAAGCTGGACCTCACCAGGTGTCCTGGGAGTTGGAGGGGTGACCCGGCCTCCGGACATGTCTAAGGCTCCAGGTCATGTAATCGTATCAGGAACGCAGGCAAGCCATGCTAGTGCTTCTCAAATGTCTTGAAATGGTCTCACACATTCTTCTTCTTCTCCCCAATACCTCGTCATGTGTGTTCTGACGTATGTGAACACATAACCGGCCCTTCTGGAAGATGAACGTAATACATGATGACTGCCCTCTCTAAAGACAGGCACTAAGGCTGGGCACGGTGGCTCAGGCCTATAATTCCCACACTTTGGAAGACTGAGGTGAGAGGATTGCCTGAACCCAGGGTTCGAGACCAGCCTGGGCAACTTGGTAAGACCTCGTCTGTACAATAAATTAAAAATAAGCAGAGCATGGTGGCACATACCTATAGTTCCAGCTACTTGGAAGGCTGAGGCGGAAGGATCTCCTGAGCCCAACAGGTTGAGGCTGTGGTGTCCATGAATGTGCCACTGCACTCCAGCCTGGGAGACAGAGTGAGACTTCGACTCAAAAGATGAATAAATAGACAAATAATTTTTTTTTAAAAAAGAATTGATCTTTGTTAACACCTGTACTCACAGGTTTATCGCAGCCCTACTCACAAGGCAGGGACATGGAACCAATCTGGGTGTCCATCAGTAGATAAGGACCATGTGGTGCATATGCCATGGAATTCTGCACAGTCACAAAAAAGAACAAAATCATGGCCTTTGAAGCAACATGGAAGCAGTTGGAGGCCATCATTCTAAGTAAATTAACACAGAAACAAAAAACCGATGCTGCATGTTTTCTTATAAGTGGGAACTAAACACTGGGTACATACAACATGAGGATGGGGACACTGGACACTGGGGCTCCCAAGGGGGGGAGGGAAGGAGGAAGGTTGACAAGCTACCCAGGGGTCCCATGCTCACCGCCCAGGCGACGGGACTTAACAGAAGCCCAAACCTCAGCAGCACCCCGTATACCCACGTAACCAACCTGCACAGGCAGTCCTTGAATCTAAAATAAAATACAAGTTTCAAAGAACCGGTCTGCTTAAAATCAGCCACCCTCTTCCTGCAACTCCGGCCACCCAGTGGTCTGGCAGGCTGTGGCTGTCCCCTGGTCGTCCCGAGCCCAGCAGGGGCATGCCAGTGTGTCCACCGTGCAGCCTTGGTGTGCCCAGCAGCCCCTGCAGCACCCGGCAGGGTTCCTGTCCGGTGAGCACAGGTGCCGTGACAAGGGGCGCCCTCTCCACAGCCGCGAGGCCAATGACCTTGCTGGGCTCCGAGACCTTCCGAGACGTAGCCCGGAGTCCTGGAAGGAGAAGGGTTTGCCTGACTGCCTGTGGGTCAAGCTGCCACCTGGCCCTAATCTTCCAAAGACTGCCCTCTCCCCTGGGGCGTCCGTCATGTGAGGTTTGGTGCTGGTGGGGGGTGTGGACAGGGTCTGCCCCACTGTGGCTTCCGGAGGGAGCTGGGACCCCTCCTCGATGGCTCTCCGAGGCAGGTGGAGAGGAAGGCTGTGTGGAACTTCAGGGAGAGTTGATCGGGCTTTCAGCCCTTTCCGGGGGACAAGCAACCACCGCGGCACTTATGACTGCGCATGTCGCAGATCCCAGCTTCTCCCTCCACATGCACATTGCAGACATCCCCGAGGCTCTCCTCCAGCCAGGCTGGGAGAAGACCCGAGGGTGAGGGAGGACCCCAGAGTGGGAGAGGACCTCAGGGGAGGGAGGACCCCAGGGAGAGGGAAGACCCTAAGGTAGGAGAGGACCCCAGGGGAGGGAGGAGCCCAGGGAGAGGTAGGACTCTAGGCGGGAGAGGACCCCAGGGTGAGGGAAGAGCCCAAGGTGGGAGAGAACCCCAGAGTGGAAGAGGATCCCAGAGTGAGGGAGGACCCCATGGAGAGGGAGGACCCCAGGGAGAGTGAGGACCCCAGGAACCCCAAGCGCACAGTCATTTCGAGCACCCGGCTGACCGCAGCAGAGCAGGGCCCCTGGTGGTTCTCTCTGTGGCCACCTTCTAGGATGCAGCAGGTTGATCCAGTCTACCACCAATGCAGGGTGGCTCTCTCCATATGTCTGCCACTGTTAGAAGTCTGCCTGCAAGGAGACTCTTGCCAGCTGCCTGAAAGCATCCTGGCCCCGGCCAGGGTCTCCTGTTTCACCAGGTTCTCTTGAAGGTAGAGTGACTCCACTTATGTCGGGTTTTAACACGCAGCACTGTTTCACACCGGTGCCAGCAACACAGACTCAAACTAGCTGGGTCTCGTCCAGGAGCCAGCTGAAGCCAATGCCCTGCAATGTTGTAGCTGTTTTCTAGACGCGGGTTTCTCAGAGTGGGGCCCAGGGGCCACCTGCACCAGCATTCCACAGTCCTTGCTAGCATGCATGCGTCCAGGAACCTCCAGATCCTTAGGCTGGACTCGCACTGCATTTTGACCCGCTCTTCCGGTGATTCTTGCGCATACCACAGGGCACTTCTGTCTTTTCATCTGTGTTGCTACGAAAATAGTACTGCTCAAATGGTTGGAAAATCAATTCACACTGCAAAACTCACACTAAGAAAGGGACTGGCAGTCTTGGGAAACTGCCAGGGGGAGGGAGGGTACACCTCATCGACAAGGGTGCCTGCATAATGAACACTTGTATACTTAACCCTGAATCGTATCCCACATCTTTAAAATTAAAAAAAATTTAAGTTCACAGTGCAAGAGAGCCACTGTCCTCCCTGTCCTGCCCAGCTCCCCTGTCCAGAAGCTACCTACTGTACAGATGTTCTGAGCATCTGTGCCCCCAAAATCGTCACCCCTACAGTGATGAGATTGGAACGTGGGCCCTGTCGGGCGGTGACTGGGCTGCCCTTGTGAGTGGGGCTGGGGCCCCACTAGAGAGGGCTGAGGGATGAGGGAGCTTGTCTCTCAGCCACCCGAGGACGCAGAGAAGACACTGCGTTGAGGAAACAGGCTCCCACCAGATACCCAAACTGCCAGCACCTGGACCTTGGATTTCCCAGTCTCCAGGCCGTGAGAAATAAATGCCTGTTGTTTCCATGCTGCCCAGTATTTTGTGAGAGCAGCCAATCCTCCGGCGACGGCCTCAAGCAGTACGTTGAGGGACGACGGTTCAATCTCCACGTGTCTCCACATGTCTGTATTCTGTCGCCACACTGGACCAATGGTTTGTTCTGGGTTGATTGTGTTCCCCACCATGTATGTCCAGGAGCCTCAGAAGGCGAGCTCTTTTGGAAACAGGATCTTCGTCAAAGTCGTGAGCTGAGGAAAGATAAGGGCATACTGAATTAGGAGCCCCATGGCTGGTGTCCTCGTAAGAAGGTCATGTGAGGACAGAGACACACACGGAGGAAAGGAGCCCATGAGACAAAAGAGGCGGTGACTGAAGGGCTTTGTCTAGAGGCCGAGGGACTTTTCAAGAAAAAAGCTTTATTTGGCTCATGGTTCTGATGACTGGGAAGTTCAAAGCTGCGCATTGGCATCTGGTGGGCGCTCTGGCTGCCTCCACTCATGGTGGACGACGGGGAGGGAGCCGGCATGTTTGGAGACCACATGGCACGAGAGGAAGCAGGGCAGGGAGGGAGGAGGTGCCAGGCTCGGGCCGACAGCCAGCTCTCACGGAACTGACGGGGGCGGACTTGCTCATCCCCCCGCAAGGAGGGCATCAGCCTCTTCATGAGGAAGCTGCCCAAGTCCCGAGCCCTTCCCACCAAACCCCCTCCAGCCTGGGTCACGTTTCTACCTGAGACTCGAGGGGACACACACGCAGACCTTGGTCATCCTGGTGCATCAATATTCTTTGTCATTTTTGACATGTAACGAGATCTCAGGAAGAGATGGATGGATGTGGTCACCCACCCAAAGTGTTAGTTATTTCTAGTGCACAGTGCACAGCCAGTGTTTCTATCATGACATTTTATTTAGTGACACACCTGCAAAAAAAACGAGAACGCTGGTGCTGGCATTTGGAAGATGTGGGTGAATCCCATGGCAGCCATTTATTGCACATTAATATTCCTGAAACTCAGCCTCCTTGTCTTTATTTTTCAATTTATTTTCATTTTTTAAGTGGACAAATACAATTGTGGATATTTATGGTATGCAATGCAATGTTGCGAAACATGAATATGCTGCATAATGGCCGAATAAAACTAGTTAACACATGCGTTGCCTCACATACTTATTGTGCTTTGTGGAGAGAACACTTAAAAACCCGCCTCCGGCAATTTTCAAGTAGACCATCTGCTGCCATTCTCCACAGCCATCATGACTGCAACAGACCTCTTCAACTTGGCCCTCCCGTCCAACCGAAACGTTGTATCTTTTGGCCAATATCTCCCCATCCCTCTGCCCCCTCTTCCAGACTCAGGTAGCCAGTCTTTCACTCTCTGCTTCTACGAGCACCACTTTTTAGATGCCACACACAAGTGAGCTCGTGTGGTGTTTGCCTTTCCGTGCCTGGCTTGTTTCACGTGACTTAGCGTTCTTCAAGTTCCTCTGCGCTGTTGCAAATGACAGACGCCCTTCTTCTTCATTCCATCGTGCATCTATACACCACATTTTCTTCATCTATTGACGGACACTGAATTGGGTTGGTTCTGTGGCCTGGCTGTCGTGAATAGTGCTGCAGTGCACCTGGGAGTGCAGAGATCTCTTTGACACGCCAATTTCTTATCCGTTGGACATAGGCTCAGGATGGGCTTGCTGGGCCATCGGGGAGCTTTGTGTTTAATCTTTTGATCACAATGTTTTCCATAGTGGCTGTGCCCTTGTCTTGAAAAGAGAGATGTAAGCACTCACTTTGGTGTAGTCAATGCTCACACATGGAGGGTCCTGGTTTCCTCTCTGGGCATTCCATAGAGTTGACTGGATCACGAGTAGGAGGAAGACCACGGATGGCACAGGCCTCATTCCTACCAAGCCCAGCACTTCCTCGGGGTGTGGAATAAAAGGTGGATGGAGGGAGGGGTCATTTAACCACTCAAGCGATTGATTCAGCTCCAGCTATGCTCTGAGGGAGAATCAGCCTCAAAGATAACTCACAGATTGTTACATTGCAAAGGAAAGGAAAAAACAAGTCAATAAAAATGGCATGCTGACTCTTCCTTTAGGCAAAGTGCGATTTGTCCACAGGAACAGGGCTGATTGGAAATGAGTCTTTTGCACAGTTTCCAAAGACAGTTTATCTTTTTGAGATTTAACTGCAAAATCCCCCAGGCATAAGAAAACATTGACGCAGAGCCAGAATTCAGAAAGACAGTAAATTATTCATGGCTCAGGAAGAGTGTTCTCACAAGATCGCTGAATAATTGTGTTTGAAATATTAACCAATGTTCTCAGCTTCCCACACGTAGATCCAAACTGACAGATTTCCTCTAATTTTAGGTTGAAATGTTATTTCCCCAGTAGTACAGAGACTCTTATTCCTGAAAAGTGAAACGATTGTGAGAGGAACACGTGGAAATATTTTTATTATTACTGGCAGCTAAAGATAAGCTTATATCCTCTTTTTGAAATGATATTTTTAATAAAATTAGTTGTGTCCATTATAGGAAATTTCAAAAATACAATTCATAAAAAATCTTGCATGTATTTTACAGTTACAGCTTTTCTCAGTTTGGGCACACAATTTTCTTGAAAAATACTTAATCTGTATTTAGAGTGCATAAAATTTAAAGTAAAAAATAAGCAGATTGAAATATTCTAATTGCTTCAAATATACTTGAAAGTTTTCTAATAGCTGAATAGAGTATAAGGTTTTTAAAAATTTAAGGTAATTAGCATTAAAAATTCAGTTCCACATTCTGACTAGCCACATTGCAAGCTCTCAAGAGCCACGTGTGGTTAGTGGTTCTTGCATGTGCCAGCGCAGCTGTGGATGGATAGGTGCAGAGATACGTGGACACAGGGCCGGCGTGTTTATAGTACATGACACGAAAGAGCACCTCCCCCATCCATGACTCCAAGTCATGATTTTCAGCAGCTGGGGATGCTATCATTTATCCATCCCCTTCATGAGTGTATGTGGCATAATCTATCTAATTATCCTCAAAGATTTCAAGCCGGACTCGGTGGCTCAGCCTGTAATCCCGCACCTTTGGGAGGCTGAGGTGAGTGGATTGCCTGAGCCCGCGGGTTCGAGACCCGCCTGGACAGCGAGACCTCATCTCTACAATAAATCAAAAAATCAGCCGGGCGTGGTAGCGCATGCCTGTAGTTCCGGCTACTCGGAAGGCTGAGGCGGAAGGATCGCCGGAGCCCAAGTCGAGGCTGCGGTGGCCAGGAGCGGCCACTGCACTCCAGTCTCGGCGACCAAGTGAGACTCCAACTCAAAAAAAAAAAAAAAAGATTTCAAGTATTAGTTTTTTATTATGTTTTCCACTTTTGTTATATAAATTTGTACCATATTTATGATTCTTTCCTTGGACTAGATTTCTGGAAATGGAACTACTAAGTTTAAGTATTATAAAGTATATTAGTCAGGATTCTCTTAAAGAAATAAAACCACCAGGATAAAACACACACACACACACACACACACACACACACACACACACACACACACACCAAGACATAGAGAAAGAGAGAGATTTATTTGAGGGATTTAAAGACGTGGCTACATGATTGTGGCAGCTGGCAACTCCCACGTCTCCAGGTAGACCCAGGCTGGACCCCAGCAGGCAGGAGACCCAGCGAAGCGGTGATTCTGAGTCCCGGTATGCAGGCAGCCAGTGGGGGGAACTCCCTCCTCCTCAGGGGAGGCTGGCTTTGCTTTGCTTTGCTTTGTTTGGTGTCAATTAAGGCCTTTAACTGATTGAATGAGACCCATCGTGAAGATCAATCTGCTTTACTTAAAGTCTACTGAGTTAAATCTTACTTGCACCTAAAAAACACCTTCACAGAAACATCTAGGACGCTTGACCCCATACCTGGTTGCTGTGGCCAAGCCCAATTGACACCTGAATGAGCCATCCCCCTGCGCTGTGTTCTCGAGAAGGGTTGCCTACCATCGTGACCCCCCACTTTCCCATCCACAGTGTACGTGTAAGTTCCTCATGTCATACTCTCGCAAGTAACCGATCTTATCTTCTATCTTTGCCAATTCCACGTGCAAAAAGATTCCATAACTTTATCACACACACTTTTGTTTACTGTGAGACTGAACATGCTCATGTGTTGACCACTTTGACTCCATAGTCTGTTACTTTTCTATTCATTTTTGTCTGTTATTGGTATTCAAAGAGCTATGAGTTTAAGAAAAATTATGTAGAGGTTTTAAGAAAATGGTAAACTGGGGAGAGTATTTGAACAAATAAGACAGATTTAGGGCTGACGTATTAAAATGTGTTAGACTGTCTGTGGTTCAACACAAACCTGAGAGGTTATGAGCTTCCTGGCAGAGAAGATATTCAAGCCAAGCCTGAGTGTCCGATGTCAGGGGCACTCCAGGCGGATTTCGGAATTAAGAATGCCTAAGTGCTTGTGCTGAAGTGTGACATCCTCTCACAGTGCTGCTTCTTCCTGTGGAGAGAGCTTTGTGTGGAGCTGTGGTCATTTACTGATGTGTCCTTGTCGCGTGTGTTGGCATACCCTAAACCTCAAGGAATCGCTTCAAGATACAGTTGAACTTGGACCCATTTCCAAGAACCGACACTGAATCCCCTTTCTCCAGAAAACGGTACAGAAACAAAAGGAGACAAGTTGGGCAAAAAGCAATCTCAGAGGGACAGAGCCTGGAGGCGAGGGAGGGGGAAGCCACAAGTGGGAACCTCCCAGCTGCGGTCCCTGCACGGCAAGTTGTCACAGACACAGAGCCAGAAGGCAGCGCGACCACTTTACCGGCATTAGAATAGCCTTGTTGGCTTCCCACGGTGGGAGAACTGGGGAATCTCTTCCAATTCTGGGCAATTAACAAATTAAGAATATAAAAGTTTTCTAGAACTCAGTAACAAAGCAATAATAGGAAAAATACACACAAGATGTGATAGGAAATTAGGCAGTGTCGCCCTTAAGGGTGAAAGGCCCGAGGGAATGAATTCAACGAGTGCTGCTGGAGCCCCGTTGTGGCAGCCATGACTCCTCAGTATGATGAGTGCTGAGCTCTCTGGGGACCAGGTGAACGGGCCTGTGTCAGCCACACGACCACACAGACTAGCCCGAGATGACAGTGGTCGAGAGGACACTGAGGGGACGTGGAGGGCACCTGGTCCGGTCCAGGCCATCAGAGCCGGGCGTCCTGGAGGGAGACGAGCTAATCGTGGGGACGTGGGGGCATCCAGAGAGACAAGTGTGGGAAAGGGGACAGGGCCCCTTCTCAGAGACAGGCAGGGTGCTAACGCCACCATTATTAAGCTCCACTTGGGAAGGGCTTACCTCTAGCACTACTGTTATTAAGCTCCATTCGGGACAGGGTGTCCCTAACACTGCCATCATTAAGCTCCGCTCAGGAGACACTGAGAGATGCAATGAGACAGCAGACTGAAATGGGAAGGGACCAGGCACAATTGTTACTTTCGTGTAATGCCGATTATCTGCCTGGAAGATCTCCCAAGACTGAAAGGGCACGCTGACTCGAACTGAAACGGCCGTGCAGGGAAGGGCTGGCCGTGCGGACAGAGGAAGGGCCACGACCTCCTTCAGCAGCAAGCAGCCTTTCCAAGAACAGCAGCAACGGAAAATGCCCAGCCGTGGGTCTCCCAGAAGCACGGAGAGACCGTGAGCAACACAGAGGACAACGGCAGGTAGAGTCCACGTTTCAGCAGACAGAGTGCCACCTTGCCTTCCTCCTCAGGGTGCCACGTGACTTAGCACGTGGAGAGGGTGGGCACTGAACAGGGAGAGCTTTATGGAGAATCTCCTCTGAAAGAATTAAAAAGCTAATGTCAGGTGATCTGCTTTATCGCCTGTTAAAGCCTACCACGAAACCATCATGCTTTTAAATGGGAGCTACGAGACACAGGCACACTGAAGTCAAGTTCCCTCCGGGGGACCCCACGGTCGCAGTCTGGATGGGCGGCGCAGGCCAGCTCCGCTCCAGACACTGGCACTGGGACGCCTGCGGTCACGGCCTCTTTACGCCTCTCTTAGGACGCACGTTCCGGTTGGCTTAGCTCGGGCCACGGGCCTGCCCGCGGCTCAGTGTGGACAGTGCCCTGTTGCCAGTCCCTCTGCACCACAGCCAGAGAGAAAGTGACCATTGCTCAGGGGAAGTCAGAGTGCTGTCAGGAGGGGCATGGATGGGGTCCGCCGCCCCCACACCAGCGTGGCCACCTGTGTCTCTGCTCTGGCCACTCCCTTCTCCCTCTGTGAGGCCACCGTGGTCTGGTGTGTTTTCCTCCTGTGGTTCTCATCCTTGTTCTGCTGACGGGTGGGAGGCCTGCAGGACACGCTCGAGCCCAGCTCCGCCAGGCTCTGCAGACGCCCCCAAAGACCTCCTCACCATGCAGCTTGGCAAACATGGACGCCCTCCCACCCCGCAGGTGCTGTGGTGTTGATCGGTTGGCTGTTGACCCCTAATCAAAATGAGCCGCGGCTGTTGGGAGCTGACGGGCCTTCTCCTCACGACAGGTTTAGCTGCGAGTCCAGCAGCTGTAACACTGGACTCTCAAAACCACAGCCGAGGAAGTGGTGATGTAACAACGTGGTCGCAAGATTCCTCAACACTCTTCCCATTGGAAAAGGGGTCCGGGTCTCGCCACCTTGGATCTGGGCCCTGTGACTGCAGGCCAGTGGATTGTGGCCGTGGTGGAATTGTGTCTGTGTCCGGCCCGTCTTCAGGCCCATGCCAGTTTCTACGTGCCATCTCTTGGGCCTTTGCTCTCGGAAGTCGCCTGCCCTGGGGGAGGCAAGTGGCCAGAGAAGAGGCCGGAACATAGAGGAGCCGGGGCTCCAGCCCTCAGCCCCCAGCTCCCAGCGGACACCAGCACTTTCCTGCCGCCAGGTAGGAGGCCAACGCGGGAGGCCAGAGCAACATTAACCCTCCAGCCCAGGCGGTCGGCCCAACAGATGCCCCGGGGAGCAGAGGACAACCACCCTGCAGAGCGCCATCCCAGTCAGCGAGCGGGTCACTGTGAGTAAATAGCCTGCTGAGTGTGACCGGCTTGATGCGCCGCAGCCAGTAACAGACCCCACGTAGCACAGCAGACGCTCGCTCTCTCTGGAGGCCCCGTCCCAGGCGTGGGTGAGCGAGCCTCCCGCGGCACCGAGAGCCCTCCAGGGGGCCTGCCGTCCCTCCCGGATCCCCTCCCTGCGGACGCCGCGACTCTGTGGCCAGAGGAAGCAGGAAGGTCAGCGGGGTTGTAGAGCTTGCTCCTTGCACTCTTGGGTCACCTGCCAAAGCTAGTCCCATGCCACACGCAGACGCCAGGGCATCTGGAAGCTGTGGTCCCCACTGCGAGTCCCACTCCCCCCCGCGAAGGTGGGCCCAGAGCCAGCTGCGGACACGCCCGTGTATCAAAGGAATCCAGTCCGGTTCTTCCTCAGACAGCAAAAACCAGAGAGAAGCAGTTGCTTCTGGTGGAAGAATCTCAAGGTAGTCTCCCCCAGGAGATTCGCTCTCGACAAAACGTGTGACGACACAGGAGCCCACTGTGACCCGCTGACTGTGAAATGGGTGTGAATTTGCTTACGGGAAATTAAGTCGCTTCCCAAAAAGGAATCAAAGGAATCAAGCACGTGTGGCTCGGAGGGAGATTTCCCAGGGAAGAAACGCAGCGAGGGTTGTGTATGTCCACGCCCAGGAGAGCACACCATAAGAAGCACAGAGGAGAGCTGGCGGACTCATGTGGCTCTCGCTCTGCTGCCAGCTGTGGGGACCCTCCCTGCCCTCCTGACCCCCCGTTACCTCAGGGAAAAGGAAGGAGCTGGACCGGGTAATTTTGAAGGTTTTTTTTAAGTTCATCATTCTTTATTACTATCATTTTGTGAGTCAGGGTCTCACTCTGTCTCCCAGGCTGGAGTGCAGTGGCAGGCTCATGGCTCACCACAGCCTCGACCTCCTGGGCTCAGGCGATCCTTCTGCCTCGGTCTCTCAAGTAGCTGGAACTATAGGCACGTGCCACCATGTGCATCTAATTTTTTTTTTCATTTTTTGTAGAGACGAGGTCTCCTTGTGTGCCCAGGCTGGTCCTGGACTCCTGGGATCAAGCAATCCTCCCACCTCGGCCTCCCAAAGTGCTGGGATTACAGGCGTGCGCTACCACACCCAGCCAGAGTTTGTCATTGAAAGACGTTGAGCACAAAGACTCTAGAAAAAGCTTCCTCCTGGCAAAATGGCAGTGATGTTGTGAGCCACCCTTCTGAAGCGAATTAGCATTCCCCCTCCGAGATCATCCTCTCCTCAACGAACGTAGGGTGGGCTCTGTGCATTCCCGCTCTGCAGAGAGCTTCCTGAGCAACAACAGTGACAGCAAGCTCCCTGAGCCTGCAACCGTGTATGAAGAGCGTGTCTGGAGTCCTTTCCGAGGGATAGGTGACCGTCCTGCTGAGAAGTCCTGCGAGGCGGGGCCACAATTTCAGCCGGAAAAACGAGCCTGTGCCATTTCCTCCCCACCACCCGGATCCTGCCTTGTGGGGTCAGCAAAGCAGTGTGCCCCAAGAGGGCGTGGTGTGCACAGGAGGATTCCACAGGCAGATTGTGCGTCTGCCCGCTCAGAGTTGTGATCAGAAGCTCCCATTGGCGGGACCCCACGCAGACATCACAGGAGAGAGAGCTTCATGCCCGGACGCATCTTCCAATATGGCATCCCTTCAGGAAATCCATCACGACGATGTTCCCGTCACTCCTGGGGCTGCCATCCAGGGGAGTTCTGGTTGTGTGGCCAGAAACCGTAGTCTCGGCAAATCGGAAGAAGACACGTATACATCTTTGCAGGGAGTGCCTGTGTGCACGTGTGTGTGCGCGCGTGTGTATGTGCCTGTGTGCATGTATACATGCCCGTGTGTGTACATGCATGCGTGTGTGCCTGTGTGCGTGCCTCTGTGTGTGTGCCCATGTGCCTGTGTGCATGTCTGCATGCATGCCTGTATGTGCGTGCCTGTGTGCCTGTGTGTGTCTTATTCTGCACCGGATGTACACAGAGGACAAGTCCCAGAGGACGCCATTGCCTCCCCACCTGCAGAGGCTCGCGTGAGGATCCTTCCAGCATGCTGAGGCTGCAGGGCGGGGTGGGGAGACATACCACATTCAGTGTGAATGACAACAGAGTCCAACACAAGCGCCCTTGTCATGGGAATAACACACAAGAAGGTCAGGCTCGTGAGACTCTGTGGGACGTGAAAATCATTGCTGAAGTGGGCTTTCCCGAGACAGATGGAAAGCTGAAATGCGTGCCCACGTTTCTTTGGTGACCTCTTTTAGCGAGGTGACCAGTTGGAGGGACACCGATCGCCCCCATCCCATGGTGCAGTTCGTGGGCATATGTAATTCATTAGCTGCCTTCTTGGGCGCGTCCCTGGCTAGTATTAAAGTTTTAGAAACTGCTAGAAGCCTGGGACTGCTATTCACGCTTCACACCAAGAGACTCGGAATGCGTACCAGAGACCGGCTGGCTGACTGCTCTCTAGCGGATGAATCATGTCCTTCTAAACCCCCAACTTAGGACTTTTCTTGACAACAGAGATTTGCTGCTTCTCCGGACGCCACAGTGGGAGCTTCGTCAGGGCAGCCCTGGACGCCAACTCTCTCAGGTGGAGAGAGTGGGGAGGGCTCTGGAGAGCTGCTTCCACCAAGAACCCGGGAGGAGACTGTGGGACAACTACGTGCCCCACACGAGCCCCCGGCATCCAACACTCCTACTCTCGTGACTCTTCGACAGCTGCCCCCCTGGTGTGAACAGAGCGGAGGACACAGCGTCCCAGCACCCCCAGATGCACTCCCTACGTCGCTGTCCCCGCTGCGACCCTGTCCCTTTCAACCGTGCACCCGAGGAGGATGACCCGCTCGCCCAGTTGTCCAGCGCTGAAGTCTGAGTCCTGGAGCTCTGTTATCGTCCACGCGAAACTGGCGCCTGGTGGAATGTGGTACTTGTGGTCACTGCACAGAAACACCTTCTGCCTTGGCTGAAGCGTACAGGGGATTGGGGGTGACGAGCACATTTCACCGAGGAACTCCCTCCCAAACTCTCGAGGACCCCAGCGTCATGTTGTAAAATCCAAGCATGACGCTTTGCATTATGCTAAGTGAAATAAACCAAGCAGAGAGAGACAGACACTGCACGGTGTCACTTATATGTGGAATCTAAAAAAATAGTTGAATTCACAGAAACAGAACCGACGGGTGGTTGCTGGGGTCTGAGGGGACGCTGGTCGAGGGACACAAACTCTCAGCCATGAGATGAGGAAGTTCCGCGAATCCAGGGGTGACTGTCGCTGGCGACATTGTACTATGTGCTTGAAACATGCCAAGGAGAGATCTTCATTAAGCACGCTTGCCAAAAACAAGGTTAGCTATGGGAGGCAGTGGGTGTGTTCATTAGCTTGACTGTAGGAATCATTTCACAATGTATACGTACACCAAATCATCACACTGTATGCTTGAAGCATATATAATTTTATTTGTTGATATGCCTCAATAAAGCTGGAAAAAATCCCAAGTGCGGTTAAAAGGCAAGAAAAAGAGGCAGTTTAGTTAAAACAAGGTAGATAGGGGCCTAACCCAAGATGCCTGATGTCCTTACAGAGGAGGCCATGAGGACACAGACAGGTGCAGAGGGAAGCCCTGTGAACACGCAGGGAGAAGACAACGGCTGATGAGGGTTGGGAAGAAATGCCCTGTGGACACTGGGTCTCAGATGGCCCACCGCCAGCCATGCCAGTCAACTCTTTAAAATAAATGTCTGTTTTCTCTGCATCCTCGCCAGCATCTGTTGTTTCTGATTTATGAATGATGGCCATCCTGACGGGAGTTAGGTGGTATCTCAGTGTGGTTTTGATTTGCATTGCTCTAATAGTGAGTAAGGCTGAGCACTTTTTCATGTAGCTGTTGGCTGCTCATATGACTTTTTAAAAGAAGTGTCTGTTCGTGTCTTTTGCCCCTTAATAGGGCTGTTTGGTTTTGTTTTCTTGTTTTTGTTTTTTCTTTCCTTTTGGCTTGAGTTCCTTGTGGATCCTGGACGTTAGGCCTTTGTCAGATATACAGTTGGCAAATATTTTTTCCCATTCTGTGGGCCGTCTCCCCGCTCTCTTGATGGTTTCTTTTGCTTTGAAGAAGATTTTCAGTTTGATGAGATCCCACTTGTCCATCTATTGGTGGGAGTGCAAACTAGTTCAAACTTTATGGAAAACAATGACGATTTTTAAAAGGACAAGAAACTGACCTTCCATACTACCCAGCAATCCCCCTCCTGGGAATACACCCATGAGAACTCAAATCCCTCTACAAAAAAGATACTTGCACACACATGTTTACAGCCACACTATACACAAGAGCAAAAACAGAACCACTCCTGCTGCCCATCAAAGTGGACTGGATGAAGAAAATGTGGTGCATGCATCCGGTAGAGTATTATGCAGTCATACGGAAGGACAAAATTATGGACTTTGCAGCAACTTGGATGAATTTAGAGTCCATCATAACAAAGAACTCATAAGCAGACCCTGAGTATTTCCCACAATACTACAAGAAAGAAATTGGCAGTAGCAGGGTACTGTTAGGAAAAGCGGGGAGCACGTAATATCCCTAAGGCTACCTGACCCCAAACCAGTGGAAGTGAGGACCCGTCGGAGGCCCAAACTTCACCTGCACGTAAACTGCCTGTGTACCCAATCCTGACTTGCAGCCCATGTCTCTACACTAAAATAAATCTTTTAAGAAAGTCTGCTGTTTCGGCCGCACCCCAGCCCCCAAAAGCGAAGTCCTTGGGAAATGCACCGTGACCGATCAACCCACCTCTGTGAAAGGAACGCACGTCCAGCTGAGGCGCTCCGATCCTGGCCTCTGCCTTTCTCGTGGCTTTCATGTAATTTCCCACTCGGAGAGATTGGGTCATCTGGGCTGGGCAGTCAGTCAACAGACTGAAGTATTTAGATGTTGCCAAGAGAAACAGCTCTTGTCAGATAAAGAAAACATTCTACACCAGCTTTTGCTGTGTGCGTTTCCAGTAATTTCCAGCTGAACTCGGCAGCAGCCCCATGAGCAGTAGTGCACGCCACAGCCTCCGGGCAGGACGGGGGTCTCTTTCCATGGCGACGACCCTCGGCTAGAGTTGAGGATGCCACCCCCCACGGGCCCCGGAGGCCCACGGCTCAGGGGAACCGAGGGAGGCGAAGGTAGGCAGGGACTCAGAGACGTCAGGATGGGTGCTCACGCCCCAGGGTGCTTGCCTCTGCCTGTCCAGGCACTGGGAGCCCCGTGGCGTCTTAAGGCTCCGCTGCTGTCCCATGCCCCGAGCTCGCACACTGTCCTAGCATGCAGACTCAAGGCCTGCAGATGCTGTCAGAGCCTCCCCCTCCCGCCCTCCCCTCTCGGCACTGGATCCTCCATGCTGGGGGCTGCTCTCCAGCCCCCAGGGCAAGCCAGGTTGCTGGGGGTTTCTCCTTCTGAGAGCATCTCTCGGCTGGCAACAAACAGGGCTTGGTGGCTGCACAGCCGAGGCCATTCTGCACTGCTTCCCAGGACTCCCGGGGGACCAGCTCCAGTTGTCCATGCTGACAACACACCCCTGCGAGGCCGTCTTTCCCACCGCCAGCAGTGTCTCCCAGCACCACCTCCCATGGAAACTGTGTGCACACGAATCTCGTTTCAGAGTCTGCTTTTGGGTGGGATTGGGGGCACACGAGGACTGTCTCCATGACCAGCACGAGAGGACAGTGACTGCTGTGGAAGAAAACTGCTGAGACAAAGGACTGGTTGCGGCCATCTCCAGAAACACTCTCTGCCACCCTGGCTCGTGGGGCAGACGGTTTGGCACGCGCCTCGCCCCCGAATTCACTTTCTGGCCATTGTCTGTTTCAGTCTCGACTGCCACGACGCGTGGCTGTGCAACCATGCCTGCTTGACTTCCTGTGCCTGCTTCCTCAGCGGTAGAAGACGTGAGGGCCCCCCCAAAAGGAAATCTCTTTTGGAGGGCAGGCCCCGTGTCGTCTAGGCTTCCCCCTCGAGGTGAGTGTTCTAGGAACCCATCGGCATCTGTGGACCAGCTGGTGCTGCTGTGAGAGGCTACGTTCGGCTTCAGTGGATTCTTTTGGAGGTTCTTTCAACACGCTTGCTCGTTTTATGACGGGTGATTTACCAGCACACCTGCCCACACTGCACGGAATGTTCAGCAGCTCTTGACCAAAAACAGGATGACTCCCGTGTTCCACCCTCCCTGTTCTCCCAATCTCGCCCCAAGGGACTTTTTTTTGGTTTGTTTCCCTGGATGAAAAAAGTCCTCCAAGGGACGGCTTGCTGATGTGGAAGAGGTGAGACAAAGAACGGCTGGAGCACGGAAAGGCATCAAAACTGACGTATTCAAAAACTGTTTCGAGTCGTGAAAAGAGCATCTCAATAGGTGTATGGCATCAAACGGGGAAGACTTTGAAGGTGACTGAAGTTTAAACATGTACAAATAAATACACGATGTTTTATAAGTAAAGTCCAGGTGTTTGGGTCCCCTCGTACATGCCGCATGGGGTTAACTGATTAGAATTGCTGTTGTTGCTGTTTCTGTTATTGTCCTGAGTCTTTAGACAGTTCTGGAGGGCTGAGTTGGCCTTTCCTGGTTGTATCCCCCAAGTTAAGGAAAGTCTGTGAGCCCCCTCTTGGGAGAAAGGTTTAAGATGAGGCACCTGGGGGTGCCTGCAGCATCCCTGAGGAAAAGCTCCCATGATCAAGGTAAACCCAGGGGTCAGTGGCCAAAGCCACAAGGTCCAGCTGCCCATGGCTTGCCGTTCCTGGAGGATTCTTGTTTAGTTTGATGACAGGATCTAGCGGGATTTTTTACGGAAAGTGAGAACAATTTTACTGCTTAAATAATGGGTTTTGTGTGTTTTCTATTCCTTTAAACATGGAGCACTTACCGCTCAAACTCCAGAAGAGAATTAAGAAAATGTCTGCTGAGCCCCAATTGCCCCTAATGGCCTGTTGGAGCAGACTGGCCTCTCATATGAGAGAACGTGTGAGAGACGCGTGGGTGACACCGTGAGAGAATGTGGCCCAGCGTCTCTGGCGTCTTGACGTGTGTCTGACAGAATGGGAGATAGCGTCTTCCTCTCCTGACTTCGCAACTGAGTCAAAAACCTCAGGGCTAGAGACAGGACAGAATCTCTCTCCCGGCAGGAGTCAACACACTGGCTGGTCTTATCACTTGCAAGGTGTCTCGAACTTAACGGAGGTTATGTCGAGAGACAAAGTTCATGTTTTTTATTCTTATCTTTTTGCTTCCATCTGTCCACACACTTGTTGAGGTCCCCTTGCCTATATTTTGCTGAATGAATAAATGACGAAAGAGCCTTGACCTCAGCAAGGCAACAGGAACACGGCATGTGGGTCATGATTAGGGCACCCGGACTCACGATCTGTGGTGGAGAGTATCTCCAGGACAGCAAGAGAGGGGGCAAGAAGGAGGAAGGGGGAGAGAGAAAGGGGGCCACGAGTTTGGGTTCTGCTCCCCAGCAGTAGGGAGCCCCATGCAGCATTAGGTCAGCAGAGTGGTTAATCAGATACGTGGGTTGGCGAGACCCTGCTGTCAGAAGATCGCAGTGTGAGCTGCCAGGAGGTGGTTGGGTTGAGATGAGTGGAGAAGAAGAGTGAACTTGGGAAGGCCAAGTAGCAGGCAACTTCAGAGGCTGGAGACGCTAAGTCTCTAAGTCTAGCTGGGTTGAGTCCTGGGACACCCCAGAAGCCACCACGACCCTTCCCAGGCTAACGGTAGCTGACTTCCTCCCAAAGTCTTGGACTATGAGTGGACAAGGCTACCTGAGCCCAACACTCTCCCAGTGGACACGGAATGGCTTAGGCTAGGGGTGCCCTTGTCTTCTGACATAAGTAATGGCCAGCGTGTGAGGTTGCCATGTGCTTCAAAAGCCCGTCCAAGCACATATGGCACCCACACTTCCTCTTAAGGACAGATGTTCCCGAAAAAGCTCCAGAAACACAGTCAAGAGCTCTGGCTCCTCACTGGTGATCTCTCTGGTCCAGAAGTCAGAGGTTGCCCAACGGGAAAGACGGGGTCACTCCAGGCCACCACCTGCACATTCAAAACCCAAGGACCTCTCTTCTTTCTCCTTTTGCTCTAGCCTGGGGAAAAAGAAAGCCTAACTCCTTGGGTGCTGATCCAAGTATGATCCAGTTATGAAAGCGGGTTTGGACAGCAGCAGGTCCAGGGCTGATGGAGTGTCTAGAGATGTCTCAAACAGCACGTCAACGGGATTCAGTGCTGCCAAGCCTTTCCATGGGTCGACATGACTACGGGTCCTGGCTGACCAGGGGTCCCATGCTCACGACTCCCTGAGTCACACAACTGGCTTTCCTGAGGGGCCATCACAGAATAGGCCTAGCTTGCATGCGCAGATCACTTTTTAAAATGTCTTAATTGGCACATAATATTTGTACATATTTATGGGGTACATGTGGTATTTTGGTCCATGCTGGGATGTCCATCACTTCAAACATTGATCACTTATTTGTGTTGGGGCCTTGTCAAATCTTCTAACTATTCTGAAGTATATACTTGTAAAAGTAGCTTTAGCTGGGAGCAGTGACTCAAGTTAATCTCAGCACTTTGGGAGGCTGAAGCAGGAGGATCACTTGAGGCCAGGTGTTTGAGACCAGGCTGGGAAGCTAGTAAGACCTCATCGCTACAAAAAAATGCCACCCCTTCAGGTCCTCTCCCACTGTGGGAGCTTTTCTGTTTTCTCAATAAATCCTATTTTCACACACACACACATACACACACAAGATTTTTAGAAATTAGCTGGGCGTGGTGGCCTGCGGCTGTCGTCCCAGCTGCAGGAGGTTGAGGTTGTGGTGAGTGGCGATGGACCCCAGCCTGGGCCACAGATCCAGAACTCGACTTAGAAAAAAAAAGAAATGAAAGAAAAGCTTCTTTTTAAAAAAGTAGTTTTGGGCAGCTGCCAAGCGGCTAAGAGCCACCCAAATTCACATCTGCCTCTTTCAATAACGACCCTGGAATGAGAAAGGCTTACTTGTCTTGGGAAGTGTACTTCTACTTTATGCCTTTTAACTTTGGAGTTGAGGTCTCACGCTGCTGGCCAGGCTGGAGTGCAGTGGCACACTCATGGTCACCACAGCCTCGACCTGCTGGGCTCAGGTGATCCTTCCACCTCAGCCTCCCAAGTAGCCAGAACCAGAGGCGTGAGCCACCACGCCGACTAACCTTATTTTTTTTTAATTGTAGAGATGGTGTCTGGTGACATTGCCAGGCTGGTCTCCAACCCCTGGGCTCAGGCGATGCTCTCTCCTCCACGTCCCAAAATGCTGGGATGAGGGAGGTCTACTTGTGACAGTAATAACACTCTGCGAGAGCAGGAAACCTTGAACGACCTAGCTGCAATCGCTTTAGAGAAAAGCAGTGACTGTGTAGATGCCCTCCCTCCCACTGCTCTCCCGCGGTCGCTATCCCCACGGCCTCCCAGCCTCCCTGGGCAAGCCCGGGATCCGCCAAGGAGCCACTGTGGATGCGGCGCGGCCTAGCAGCCCCAGCCGTCCTGACCCAAGCGGAGGCCTCGCACCCGGACCTCCACGAGAGGCTGGAAGGCGTCTCCACTGTGTGCACCCAGGGACAAAGCGAGGTGTCCAGCCGGCAC